>NW_008751675.1:2486708-2528900 GCF_000715545.1 Opisthorchis viverrini
TTGATGTTCCCATCCTGCGGAACCAACCGGTACCGCATAAACACAGATCCGGGAACAGAGCTGGTTCAAGGTCGGCTGGTGTCGCGCATAGATAGTTGGTTTTGAACGAATAAAAACAAATTGGAAACCGATTTGTCTGATACTGTGATGGGGGCATGTTAACGTACAGCAACGCAAACATGCCTACAATGCGGGTCATTGGGAGTGGAGCGATCTCTTGACCGTTGTAACAAGAGGATTGTGTGCGTGATACGCAGATAGACGACAGTTTTCTGACTATTAGTAAAAACCGTAAAGGAGAGAACGACAAACAGAACCGACCGAAACTGAAGTAGGGACATAGTGTGTCAGAAAAGGGCTTTGGGCTCCCGGATCTACGTCTCAATGGACATTGCAGCAACTGTAGGCCTGAGAACGTTCATCTACCTATTGTCCTAGGATGGGTTCGTGTAATTTACGGGGTGTGTGAGGAAGCAACGAATGTTTGATCTGAAACAGTAAAGCATATCGAGCTTAAGCACAATTGTGTCCGAGAATAGAAAACAGTGCCTTGAAGGTCATGAGAGAACTTCCTGTCCTGCTATGATACCGTGGCAACGTGGAAGCGCTTCATCCGCCTTTGTTACAAGTATGAGTGTAAATCCTCAGGTTATTGAATTTGGCTTTATTATTATTATCTATGAGAATTCGCAGATTCTAATCTTTTCTGATTTCGTCAACAAACCGGAGGTAACTCTTTAGGAAGGATAGTTTAGAAGGCTATTGGGTCTACCATCTAAGCAATCGTCATGCGAAAAGCCAGTCAACACGTGACCAACTGATTACAAGTTAGGTGGCGCTCTTACCCTAACTAACGGCGAGTCATTCACACTCCCAATCAGCTACTCTTGACCGAACAGTTTACCTTCGAACTATTAGTCAAAATTTTGGGAAGTAGAATCGTTCCAGAGATTAATAGGACTGTCGGTGATTCTCAGTCTCGGTGCAACCGCTATACAATGCTTCATGTTTCCTGAATCAGGGTCAAGAGCCAATTCTGTGTTCATTATGTTCTTGAACAGGTCGAACAACTTCTCTGAATTCACAATCACTCGTAATTCTGTGATGGATAAGGTTATTGTGTGCGAGGGGGGGGGCTTGTGTGTCTTATGTGTTTGACAAGTCCATCTCTCTGTTGGGTTAAGGCTCATAAGAAGGGGTTACTTACAATAAAGAATGCTAACGATGTATGGTTAACTCTTAACTTACGAATGAACATTTAAATCTTTTTGATATTGCGAAAGAAGGTGTTCAGTGATGATTTCCGACAAAGTTACATATCGGGTCTGTCGGCACACTTTCGTCTCGCTGTTCTAATTATGAAATCTAGGCCCATTGTAGCTCACGTTAAAATATTCCACTTTTCAACCCTCCAAATTAATAGGATGCTGCTGGTTAACCGTAAAAGTATATATAAGCTGTTGGTCTTTTGAAGCGATCTTCCAGTGGCAGTACACATAGTTGGAACACAGATGCTTAGAACACAGCCATTCAGAACAAAGTCAAGAAAATATGGCATAAGTCTTCAAAGTAAATTGGATGATGATCAGCTCTGGGTACGTTAGACGCAGATTCTCCGATATATCTAGTCTGTTATGTGGTCACGTTATTCCCTTCTCTGCTTATGAAACACCATTCTGGTCGCTCAAACTCTAGGTGGCTCAGTGCGGCGGATTAATAATGATTAAGAATGGACACTTTAATGTTTCCACTCACATCGCGTCTGCATCTTCAGAACTTTTTCGGAGCATTGTTTGGAATACCTAACTTCTCGAACACTCCAGTGTAAAATACCTGGGAATTTCCAAGTCAACCAACCTCCAGCAATTCCTTTAAGGCCATTTCATTCCCTACAAATTTTGCGTCTAGCTTGTTGTGCTGCAATGTTAAACAAATCATTAGGCATTTTATTATCATCCGTCAGTTTGACAATGCATGCACCTAATTGGCTCTCTCAGTAGGAACTTCTGAAAGACCGCTTTGATGAAGTTCGATTCGTGTGATGCTTATAATTCTTTCCGGACGTCGTGTATTCAGCAAGAATTTAGATTTTTCCCCAGACATAACATGAGTAATCTTGACGAATGTCACTAACATTTCAACTCAATCTGTGACGAGCTTTAGCTGCCACCCAGATAGACGCAGATAGACGGAGCAACACATTTCAAACCAGAATGTCCTTCATCATGAACCCTCAGTGCCGACATGAACTTTCACGTTTTCTTAGTTCGAATGTAGGGTGCCCTATTGGAGGGCAACGTCTAAGCTGAAAACTCCGCCCTCTCACAATGTATGGAACCCGATCTGACTTGACGTGGTCCGATTCCACGGTCTTGGGTCACCATCGCACTATTCATTATTGACAGGATGAAATCAGTGTTCAACATTGATTCTTCGCTACGGTAAGAAAAATAGTACAATATTTTCAACAAACATGAACACTACTAGCAGAAAGATGAAAACTACTTTTTCCTTTAACAATAATTCCAAAGCTCATGTGGAGGAGATCTTGAAATCCTAGATTTTACACGAAGCAGGGTAATCCAGACTATTCACTATCTGCAGAGAATAAAGCCGACAACGGACTCTCACAATTTGTTTGTATACGAACTTGGCATTAGAGTAAATTTCCTATGTAATTCGTTACAGACTTCAACGGTTGAAATCCAAACTGGTGATGCATTTGTTGAAGAGAAGACGAATAACGAAACAATGTAGTCCCTTAATGAAATATATTTTTCACTAAAGGTTGACTTCGCTTGATACACTACACCTCCAACTGTTATTTCAATAACAATCGGGTGACAATCTGTCATAAATCCAAACTTTTCAATTCGTTATTCGATTTTCAGCTATACAATGGACCACGCCCCTCGCTTTTTACATTACCTTTTAGTAATTTAATAATAAAACAGTCATAGAAAACAATACCTATGTTGAATAATCCCCGTTTCCCAAATGATGGGTAATCATTTTGTCGCCTAAAATTCCCCAATTATGGAAACTTGGAATCTGATAGGAAAATTCTTGCAGAAGGGATGCCTCTGCTCTGAGCCGTCAGCGTATCCAGTAGAGTTTCTTCTGTATTTCGCTGCAGTCAATCAACTGAATCTCACTAAGGTCTCATGTTGATTCCATACTGATTTGAAGGTACCCCAGAGTGCGTGCCATCTGGTGTTCGATGAGAACAACAAGTTCATGCAACCCCTAGAGCAAAACTGATGCATGTAAAGAGCAAAAATGGTGCTGGGCTATTCAGAGGTTTGACTGACCTAGTATGTAGAACTGCGTGACAGAAAATGGTTTGATTTCTTGGATATTATTCCAATGGGAAAATAGGCGATCTCTGTCCAGCACATTCAGTTTAGGTGTACCAGAAACATAAAAACTTGCTGAATTTCACTTGAGTTTCCGCTTAACACAAACCTTATTTGCACGGGAGTGTTGGTTGCCACCCAAAATGTTCTTTATCCATATTCGCGTGAATACCATAGGCGAGTTGTACGCGTAGTTTAAAGTTGTCTTGTTTGCTTCAAATTAAGGTATTCCAAATCCCTAATCTTACAAAAAACGATTCACCAATCAGTTTTACTCCATTGATTTGATCGTCACACTGCTATTGTGGAACAGGATGAGCCTACAATGCGGAAAAAACAATATTTCTCAAGTCAAAAGTGTCGAGTAAAATTGGACTAGGCTTGTTTTCAACTTACGTTGGTGCCATAGTGACTGAATAACTAGGCGAAAGTAGCTCACATCGGCGTTGTGGCCCCCAAGTTGTAATTTTGAATCTCAACCGCTCTCGCCCGGTCACCAGTCATACTACTAACGCGTTTTTGGTTTAGTTATGGATAAGCATCCCGCGTGTGCAGACCGAAAGTGGCAGAAAGTATGTGAACTCAGAGGTGTACTCAACAGACCATGAATAAGTTGCACATAGAAAATGTCTGCACGCCGTATTAACACTTGGCCATCTATATAACGAAAGAAGCTTTGCAAAATGACCGCAATTGAAACAACGCGATAAGTTAGCTAAGAATCCCTCGACAGCCCACGACTGGCTTCACTCTTCTTGGGGCTCATCAGGTAGACGAAGTCCCCGAGTTTCTATCAACCTTATGTTCTACTTGAAACCAAATTGGACTGATTGCGACAAATACATTCATTCGCACATCAATTGATTTTCACAGGAAGCCAAAGTGAATCTCTCGTTTGTGATGTCACGGGCTGTCAGCAACCTTGTGAATAGTTTATTTTATGGAAATATACTGCGACATCTCGAATATCGTACCAACTGAAACATGAAGCGGCCTGTGTGCAACACATTCAATTGATGAACATCATAAACGAGAAATTCAACTGACTCTCTCGTGAAAGCCAAATTGATTTTCAAATTAGTTTCTTTGTCGCAACATGTCAAGGTCTTTAATCGGGATGCATTTTAAAATAACTGAGGCTTTACATGCATCCATGTGTGCAGTTACAAACTGACTCGTCTGATGCTAGACTAACCGCCTGATTGCTTCAATCAGCTTTGGCCCACAACTCCCTTTTTCTCCTATGTATTCTAATTTATTGATTTCCTCTCAAAGGCTGGACCTACAGATACATGCCCATTTATTAGAATCAGATATTTTCACTCTTCTTCTTGGACGACGCTAATTCTTTGTCACATTTCACGTTATCAAACTGAGCACAAAGGATATCATCACAGGTGCCTTGATAATAGAAGCCGGCCTAATTTGCAGGTGGGTACAAAATTAACCAAAATTCTGTGGCGCCAACACTAAGACAGTAGCTATGCGGTTGTGGCTTTGGTTCACTAACCCGATTTAAACGTACGAATTAATCAAGTTGTCTCATTTTGCGGACAGAGTTTTGAATTGTTGACTAAACATGCTAATGTTGTTGTTGCTGCTGTGGTGGCCGGTGACTTCAAAACAGGTTTTGACTTTGTTTTTCTTGCATATTTCTAGTAGACAGTATTAGAATAACAAGGCAAACTGTGTACATTCAGAGTCGTTCAGAAAGTGAAAACCTACACGCATTGTTGTTCGTATTAAATTGACAGATATCGTTGAATAATTTGCCGCGAACATTTGCGATTTACTTTTACGTACGTTTTTAAACTTATTTCTTTTGTTTACAAGAAAAGATTATTCGGACACGGTTTATGGCAAACTAAATTGTCTGCCCTGTTAATCAAATAATTTGCATCTGTCGGCAAACTTCCGAGAACCTCTTGGCATAATAAGTTGTGTTGGATGCATTTTCAACAGAACTTCAAGAGGTTTTCTAAACCACTCATTTTGTGAGTACTTTCTCAATACACCCGCCTGGAACAGACAGAGTGCCAATCAGTATTCGGGTAATTAGATTACATCTAATCAGAGCCTGTTTAATAATTAGTGAGGAGACTCAGCGTACGGCGAGCGAAGAATAGGTCCAACGTCTAGGAGGTTGGCATTGGAAAGTGTGGCGAACATACAAATCACCGAATAATATCTTCAGCTATCGCCGCACACGCTATGCACAAAGTAAAGAAAATTCAAACTAATCTTTTGACATATCTGTTATTTGTATGCATTCATTGTTATAATAATACCGTACTATTGGTATTATTATAATACTAACATATGATATAATATAATATGGAAATACTTGATGTAATTATAAATTTAATTTTTCGGATTTGCAAATGCTTTTCGTAAAACATGATGCCACTTATAACACGGAAGAAGTTTGACCGGTAACTACCGATTGTGAGTTTTGATAGCTTGGCTACCGTTCCCACTAGAACAAGACACGGTCTCTTGGAGACTCATTGAGGTAGAACCATATCGTGAATAAATGGGTTAGTTGATATTCATTTAAATCATCATGTAAGATACGGTTAGTCTTCAAACTCAGCAAGATATCTGTTCCAGTTCTGAACATTTTGTTTGGTAGGGTTTACAACAACTACATTGGGTGCCTTACTTGCAAAGGAGTTTCAAAATGCATTTACTGTATGGTGTGCATCAGGTCAACTATTTTTAATATTCATCTAACACAAAATCCCGAAAGAACAAAGCGAATGCTTAAAATAGATTGTCGACACTTCATTTCCACCCTGGCGATGTGTCCAGTATTCCATTGACATTTTCTGCCAAATGCCAGGTGAAGTTTGACGACAGTCAATAAGACATTGTTCAGCAAGTAAAGGCAATGCCTTGTTAAGTAAGACGTCGCTAGTATGGAGCATTTCGCGGTTGAAGCATTAGCACGAGAGCGAAAAACCTGTATCTGCAAAACGTTCATCAACATCAACACAACAGTAGAATGCTCAATTTTAGTGGAGCATGGATCGGATTTAACACATCAAAAATAATGGGTCGATCAAGGTCTCAATTATCAACGTTAGAGAATTCTTTTTTATTTATGTTGTTTGTATAGTTTTGCACCTTCATTGGAAACTCTCCTTCCCACTTGTGTTATGGAACGACTGTTAGTTTTCGGTCGCTCCATGACTGTGCATGACGGTCACCGATATCAATCAACAGTTCAGTAGGTGAATTTGCCTACGCTTCTCTAAATATGCTTGTGAGTTTGAGACCACTGCCAATTCATAAATTTGCCTGATTTAGCTCAGTCCACCAATGTAAACCCACATTATTTAGAAGATGGCAATCAACTTGACTAAGTGGCACAGATGCGTTTTTGTGCCCCAGGGATAAGAAAACTAAGCTCAGAATACACACCTGCTTGTCACAGCTGCCTAATTTAGACGAGAGCAAGGTACGCTGTTTAGCCCGCAAAATGAGCGCAACAAACGAACATGTTTGCACTTGCGCTTTGCCATAAGTATGCAGCAAGAGGGTAAGAATATCGGCAGTGAGAGAAATGGCTCGGTTTATAAAAGTCACGGCCAGCCAAAGTCTTATTAATTACTAGGACGTTATGTGTGGCCGTGTACATACCACGTGAAAATCGGCCAGTGGTTTTTTTCACCAAATAATCTCTAAAATTAATGGGAGTAGAAATAGCCCCTTTTTTATTGCTGGTGGTTTTGAAAAAGTACTGGGGCGTGTAATTCATTTGTCGAGAGAATATTATCACCTAGTGAATTTACCCCTTTTTTGACATTTTAACTGATGACACCTCGGTGACACTGTTCGCGCTGGTGAAATGGTGTTTAACCAACAAATCATTATATGCTAACGGGTTTTTCCGAAAATCTCAATCTCGAGAAATTGGTGCTTTTTATCAAAATTAACTGAATATTGTCTTTATGTATCTGTTTCTCTATTTTAAAAGGCCGGCTTGTTTTTTGAAATTTCAGGTCGTGGCGAGGTTTGACTAAATTCTTTAGCTTCATGCATCTTGTGTAGGTATAAACTCTTTGGATCTAGGCATATCATTGGGCAGCTGTGATGAACTTTTTAACTACTGACCTTTCGTATACCCATAAAACGTGGACTCTGCAGATGTTCAGTTTTATTTTCAACGCTTAGGCAGCTTCTCCCAAGTTATCACCAACTCAGGTAAGCTGACATCAATTTCATCTAAAAAACCATATGTGGATTGCTTATATTTTGGTATGACATTCCTTTGCAATAATTTTTATGTGACCATGCACAGTCACGCTATGCCCTACAAAATCCCTGGAATCAGCAATATCATGAAATGTACAGTTATTCTCGCACATCGACTGAATACATTATGATCACTTCTCCCAGAGGCGTACAACTGACTTGCCCAAGAAAATACATGAAACACGTTAAAAGAGATGCATGAATGAATGACGACCTCGTTTATGTCAAATTTTTGACGTTTTGGAAATCTTTTACATCTGAGTAATTCCATCTTTTTGACGGACATCGACGTCTAGCTTACTCCGGAAATTGTGGCGCTCACAGACATTAACCGTTACATCATGTGAAAAGATATGAGATTCAGTTGCATCTGTGCGTCATAAGTTGTTGTACTTCAATCAATTTGGGGCACTTCCGGTAGGCGAAAAACTGGAAAATCAATCGCCTTAGAATGTAATTCGTTCTTTGGTTTACGTGTAGTTTTCAAGAACCTCCGTTCGACATTTTAGAAATCAGATGTCTTTTTGCCTTATTCGCGTGCCTCAAGGTTATTTCAGACCGCAAAATTCCTTTGAAAATTTCAGGTAATATGGACGACGCAAATGAATGCGTTTCTGAAATGATGGATGCATAGGTAACATTTGGTTGATATGAGCATTTATATAAGCATTTCGAATGTTAAAAAAAACCCAACGCATTTGTGGCTGCTTGTGGAAACTATAGTGAACGTCTCACCAGCGAAAGTGAATTACCTGCCTGAGTGATCCTTCATTAGTCAAAGCTCCAACCCTCCGAAAATAATTGTGCGTTTGCTCTTGGTTAAATACATTTTTACGTCATTTGTAAGGTTAGTTTTAGTCACACGAAAGCAAGTGTCATTCACTCCTACACTGGGATTGTAATGACAATTTAATCGAGATATATTTGTTGAAGTAGGCCACCGGTGCTTGGTTGATGCTGGGGCTCATCTCTGCTGCTGACTTGAGGATATATTCGTTAAGGGTCAAGAGGATTATGAACACGGATCAGAAATCGGAACTTTAAAGAGTGAAATGCGGCATGATTCGAACGAAAGCACAGAACACGTCGATAAATTTCGGACAAATGGCCCTTGCTCTAATGATTGGGGTTTTAGCTAGCTCATGCTGAGGAGAGAAAGGCCAGTTATATATGGTAAAGTAAGAAAACTCAAAATGCAAACCGTTAAATTCTTTTATAGGTAATATGCAATCAAATTTCGCAATCTGCAGACATTGTCGAAGTAGTTTTGCACTGACGTGTTACTACTTGGACAATGAAGGCATGCTAGCGAAGGTCCCCACGGTAGTAGAATGCTTAGTAAAGCCTTCGTAAGTAGTAAATACAGATCTGAGAAATAAAATTTTGTTAACAGTTGCGACTTTCTCCGCAGACAGTCGTCGTTTAAAGATTAAAAGTCAAATAAATCCCTCAAGCACGAAGCATTGGAGATGAGTCGGCCTGAGCAAAAAGCTCATTGTATGCGACACATGGATTTTGATCGAATGCATTTCCATGAGACTTAATTTTACAACACCTAATACAGGCACTCAGAGGCTTTTGTATACCGCTACCTATAAAACCTACCCATAAAACTGTTTTTGGTCATGGACACGTATTATTCATTCTCCATGCGTGTTGTTAACTCGTTATGGCATTGAGTTTCCGGTATTACATTTTATCGGCCTGGGATTTCGACTGCATTATATGACGCTTTAAACAAATTGTAGATCAGGACATGCAAATAATTACTCATTTTACTCACTTTTGTCTACTTATAAATTGGGGGAAATATTTAGAGGTCTGGCACCAATGAGAAATAAAAGTATTTACTTCAAGAAACTACCCAAAGGAATCACATAAAGCCAAGTTACCGCTCATGCCTAAAGGAGAGCGGTCAAGAGGATCGGGTGAGGATTCATGCTATTACTTGAATGGTGTTAGATGCTATACGATTCCCCAAACAGCGAGTGCCTTGCGTTTACACGTCGAACTGAAAATCAGATGCAGCTAAGGTTGCCAGTTAACACATAACCGCTAATTTCACCCAGAGTACCATCTAAAGCTGTTGTACTCTGAATAATTCGCTAGACCAGCGAAGTGGCATTCCTCCAATTATTGCGCTTTTTGTGTATAAGGCACTGTTGAGCGCCGGGTATCTTTCGAAATTTGGAAAAGCCATCCTTTACATTTGACGTGTTTCTCCTGAGAAAATGCTAACCTATTTGAAATATCTCGAACGTTCCAAACAGTTTTGGCTAACTGTGAAGGCGAGTTATCGAAAAAATCATTTTCTGATTGATCAGGCTGCATTACAACACAATGTTTGATAAGTCAGTGGAATATGGATAAGGTGCCTTATGTAACAAAGTCCGATTTGCAATCTACAAGTATCCTTTGGTCTGAGATTGGTCTGGCCTTACTAAGCAAATAAACTTTCAGACATCATCGTTCGCCTCAGCGATTATATTGAGCTCACAATACACCTTACCTACCCGTCACCAAATAAGAAGACGGATGCCCAATTCATTCCTATGCCCGATACGAAGACCCGTACCTAACGTGTTCAAACATACTGCATCGCGGCAGTCAAAAACACTTTAGCTCACTTGCAATATTCTAACTGTATACATGGAATATATATTAGATATATATGTTTGAGAGCAGCGTGGAAATTGCGTTCACATCAGTATTATTTGTAGAATTCTGCTTATGCTTGTGGTAGTAATTCTTTAAAACAGGGGACTGTTGGGATCCTAATAAAACTCAGGAAAAGTGCGTATTATGAGCGTTTCCGAGGTTTCATCGTTGAAAATAGCACAGAAGCATACCGTGGTACCCATATTCCGCATGAACGCACTGCACAAGCTTGTAGCTTGAAGTGTGAACGTGCAACTGCTTTAGTGACGCCAAAAAACCCGATTGACGAAATGGTGGTTGTCCCAGCCTCTTCGATCGCCCGTCCATCAGCCCCAGTCAGGTAACTTCAGGAACAACATAACTGTTGAGGTTGACATCAGAATTTTGGGGCTGATTGTTTATATCATGCTTGGCTTGCACAGCGAGTGTGCCGCTAGGTGAATTTTGTAGCACCGGAACTCCAATCCCACTATGTTTCTGTGCAGGCCATCTGTGTTATAAAGGATGACGTGAAAACAAAAGCGTGTATTTTGTGTTTGCTCGGCTACGCTTGCTAGGACCCTTAAAATTCATATGTGTCATTAATCCTACATCCCAGATATTGGTCCTGCACGCACTGCTCAGACTGTCGTAATAACATGAGCAGTCAGTTTTCGGATGCGACTGATGTAACCAAAAGAATTTTAAGACCTCTCATACGATCCCGGCCAAACCTTCCCTGATTCTAGCTACTCATATACTAACCTGTAAAATCCAATGAATTATTAGAACTGCTTCATGTAATCAACCAGATGATTTACTGAAGGTGAGTGCTCGTCATTCTTCGATCACTTCAATCGATGTTGATCAAACTTACGGGCAGGTGACACCCTAGCGTTTGCCACCCTAATGTATAAGAATTTAATCGAACCGTATTTTACAATGGAAAGTTCTGCTTTAACCAAAGAATGTTTCCCTTCACTCACAGTGGTACAAGTAATTTTACTCGCTGCCATCTGAAATTGTTTGCATGCTTGAGATTCCTTCCCCGTTTGAAAGACAGTTCGTCGGTTTCCTGTCTGGTTTTTCGGCAAAATCTTTCTCACAATTTTCTGAATTTTGTTGCTTTGTTTTCACTGCCGAACCAACAACGCTTTCTCCTATTTTTGCCACTAAATATACACTGTAGCCTAGCAAGTATTATTCGTCTGCGATGAACTGCTGCACGCATGATGGACACATCAAGATTATGCTAATCATCTGGGTAGTGTTCACCAGGCAAACCAGACAACTGAGGAGCAAGCACGTCCAGTTTCAGCTGAGTTTCACTTGAGTGCGCCTCCTTAAGTTAATAAATCTAGCAGTGACGACCTTTACATTCGATTTTGTCGATATCCCTCAAACTTCTATGCACAACACAAAATTAATGATATATTTTTAGAATATATTTCACTATAGGACATCTTGGGACAGATGCAAACTGATCGTTCGCATTTTGGAGTTGTCTCAACTTAACCGATGAAGATCACTGGCCCAATTCCAAAATAATGCTATGAACAGTTGTAATTTCGACCAATTTTGCAAGCAATCTTACGGACAGACTGCCTCAAACATCACAGTCGTGACGGGTGACCTACATACAGATCGAATATTGGACATCCCAAAGTACCGTACAGGTGAAGGTTCCTCGCATTGCTCCGGCGCGGAAGAGTCCCGAGATTAACGTTCTGTCTAGATCTGTGAGACGAATTTAATCGATTTTGGGATTTCGGCCCGCCCCTAAAGTAAGCCACTCGCAACACTAGGCAGCTTTGCGCGACGATATGGGCGAGCCTGGATTTGACCAAGCAGACAATCACACAAGAATGGCTAGTCTATGCAGAACATCATCTGATCCCTGGAATCAGAGGCTAGCGCACACAAAGTACTTCAGTAGGTGGAAGGGTCTAGATACTTCTAATGGCATCGGTAACTGATGTACATTTATCGTATGATAGGAAGCTGTGATCTATCATTCTAGCTGCACCATCCAAGATAATTTTATGGTTACCGCTTACCTAAAACAGTCGTATTTGCTTTGCACGTACAACTTTTAACGCGATCGTGTTGTACACTTTGGGATGAAAACAGCGTCAGCACCCAAAAAATGAAAATACTTGTTAATTGAGGTAAGCTATACGCAAAATTTCGTGGTCACACTTTCTGTCTACGACCCATGTTTCAGAAGCCGGACTCTGCGATACATGTTTTATTTTCGTGCACCATTAACAACCTAAGTCATTATCGTCAGCTTAAGTTGACTAATCCGGATGCCAAAGTGGTTCGTTTGCCAATATCTCAAGCGCAGCTGTTTACTGGTTGTCTAACTGGTGTCTAAGAACCTCTAATCTCCTGTTTCTGCATGATCAAACGCTGAGGACGGCACCAGCTTCCAGCTATCATTTATCATGAGATAAAATCTTACTGTTTAACCATGAAGATCTGGAAAAGTAGAGGAGAATAAACGGGAGAGAATCAAAGAACGTTTAAAATTCCACTAACAATTGCATGAAGGCCTGCGTATGCTCAGTGTACCAATCAGTGCTACAATTTTTCCCATGTGTAGAGGTGTACAAATGAATTAAAATCTTCTTAGTGGAACAGTGGAAGATGATTTCAATTATAATTATGCAAATGCAAAAATAATGATTAAATACAGGTATAGTATGATACAATAAAGTTATAAAATATAATTATATAGTTCGTTATATAAATCAAGTACTATCCTCGGCTGATGGAGCCACAATAAAAC
Organism: Opisthorchis viverrini; assembly: GCF_000715545.1. Lineage (NCBI taxonomy): Eukaryota > Metazoa > Platyhelminthes > Trematoda > Opisthorchiida > Opisthorchiidae > Opisthorchis > Opisthorchis viverrini. The sequence goes on from NW_008751675.1 coordinate 2,499,750, forward strand.
CACCCGTTCCAAAACAAAGGAATTGAACGGCTTTTGTGTGAAGGCAGCAGGTCTATTGTACAACTGAAGCAACCAGTCTTCAGATTTGGTGGAAGTCAAAAGTTGACCCAACAGCCCATTTGTTCTATCTTCGCCGAGAAATTTTGACGCGGTTTTACGACCGCTTTGTCTTAAAGTTATAGTTTATTGGGTATTAAATTGAATTTCGACGAGTTTTTTCTTAAGATGAACATCAAAGCATTTTCGTGGTCACGGATATTTGTGAAGTTGCGCGCAGGTGAAGGCGCGCACTCGGGTTGAGATCAGAAGCACAACAGTTCAAGAACAAACAACTTCCCGAGATGGAATACAGAGCAGTCTGTGTTGGTTGAGAGTCGTGTTCAACTCTACCATCACCTTGTTCTTTCACGACAAGGACAACAATTTAGGTTTCTGTGAAGTCTTGATTAGAGCGTCAGACTCCAAATGTGCTGAGAGAAAATTCTAAACTGGCACTCTCCGGCTAAAGGTAGTTGCTCCTCTACACGAATCCAGTCTCCAAAACTACCGTGCATGTGATAATCAATAAGAAGGTGATTGCGATGAAACGTGTCTATGTAGTCTATAAGAGAGAGCGTTTATTCAGAAATAACGGTCAGTGAAATCCCTTTGTCTTGGGGCACCGAACCGTCAGGATTTAGCGGCCAAAAACCTCTTGGTTGACTGATCAGTGCTCACTTGCACTTGATACGAGTTAACCTTATTTCAACTTTTACAGGTGCCAGAAGTTAAGTAGATATGGCAACTGGATTTTTACCCAGATGAGTCTTATGTATGTATACGTACATATGTATGCATATATACATGTATATATATGTGCGGTCTATGCATGCAGGATGATCTTTAGGCAACTCGTTTAGAGCGGCGGTATAGAGGCATTTATAATGGCATTTTTAAATGCCATCGGACCCTTTTTTGTGGGCGTTTGCTTTGGATGAGCCAACTAAAATGAAAACGGACAGCTAAGGTGACTTCCTTAAGGGAAACGGCTCAAGTTATTGCGCTTTCATGGAGTATACACACTCACATTGACCTTGGCTTATCACTGGCGGTTGCAGGTGAATATTCGGCTGTTGAAAAATTGATCTATTTGGCAAGCTTGACAATTAACAAACAGAAATTTCGTCACTGTTGAAGGAGACATCTATAATAATTGGTTGGGGGGCGACTCTATCACTTTTCCTTGCGTTTATACAATTTCCAAAGTATAATTCATATTCGCAGGTCGAATTTTTCCCGGGTGTTGGAATGGTTGTTGCAGTGGATTGTCAATTAGGCTACCTTCTTAAAGTATGTTATTTAGCTGACTTAAAGAACTGACGTCTTCGTGACTTCTATATGTTCTTCTCTAAAGTGAGCTGGGCTTCTTGATACTTTGGTCTGGTTTTCATCCTAACTTCTTCTCGATTTGATGGTCTTTTCTGGCACGTGACTATTATTGAATTCACTATTTTGACCGCCTGGAAGTATTACCGGGCACCATAACTGTACAACGGTTCTTTCACGTCATACAGATCCAACTTCCAAGATCTTTATACCTTCCTGATTGAACTTCTCTCCTTGGTCTTCCTGAGTCGGAAAATCGTCGAACCCTGCTTTCTACCATCAAGCTCTACCTGTTCTTTGTTGAAATCCATGCAACTGATGTGGAGAATGAAGTTGCTCATTGCGATTTTGACGTTTTTTTGCAATGTAATCGATTTGCTGAAAGTGGCAGTTGGCTTGGGGCAACTGTGGTTGACTTTGAGTGTATTAGGCTTCATTTAAATTCGGATTTGTTCTCAAAGTGCGATAAAATTGCCCGTCTGCCCGTTTAACTTTACTGTTTCTGTCATTGTCAGATGCATTTTTGTCAAGCTTTTGATGCAACTTATTGCGTATCCATCACTTTTAACCTTGTGTTGTAGACTGGCTTCCACAGTATTGCATTGCACTCCCACTTTGATCTTATGGTTCACACGCTAGTCACCTTAGAGACTTAGTATCTGGTTGGTGTATGCGTTTTTCTGTGACTCACGTCTGAAATCTTTCGCCCATAATCTTGCTTACTAGAGGAGACAAAAATGCTTGGCTATGCTTTTTATTTTGATTATAGTCTGATCCTTTTTTCTCGAGCTGTAAACATGCTCTGTATACCGCAATTTGATCCATACGGGCGCAGTTGTCGCCCACGTGGTGTATCCCAGGCTGATTACTGGTGGTGCTTAATGATCCATATTTTTTTGACGTAGTCAAAGCTTCCATTGTAACCTTTTTCAGCTCTTGTCCAAACAAAGAAAGTGGATCTATACGAAGGCATAAGAACCTGTCTATGCATCCCGTTTCCAAGGTTTTATGAAGTGATGCAATCACAGTCTAGTTGACGAGTTTCCGGCTGACCGACGTGAAGAGGATGCTGGTGTCCAGTTAGATGGCCATTTTGTCTTGCGGCAATTTATGTATATGTTTTTTTTCGATTTTCCGTTTTTTTGTCAATTTTTTGTTCTGATTCGGCGCTCATTCGTCCTCAATTCGCAATTTTGGAATTGAGGTATTGACTTCATTAATTTTCATTTTTCATCATTCTTGACACCTTATCTCATGTGCCCGAACATGGCGGTGACTCAGCCGACCAGGTCCTGAGTGGGATTTCAATCGGTCGGTAGACATGTGTGCTTATCATCCAGCAGCTGTTCGCTGTTCTCGCTGTTGTTCGGCTTATTCAAAGTGTGCGTGATCTTCCCCCTTATCTGCTGACAGTATTATAATTGTTAGTGGACACACCTTCCCAGCTTCTCCTTGGCAGTACGTAAACGAGTCCAAGTGAGTAGTTTATTCCACTGCACTTGGAATAAATTAGACCTAACACTTGAAGAAGAGATAATTCTGGAGGACTCTTCGCTGTTGAGAGTTGTCCACAGCAGTTTGTTCGACTACAAAGTAAAGAAAAAGCGTATCTGTACAAATTACTATGCTAGAAAATTATCATACCTGTCTACGGAGGTCAGTGAGAGCAGTTTGGTTCTCGAATGACATTAATGAGAAATGATTCATTCCTAGTCAAAAATACCCAGCCAATGGGCCAAAAATGACTTCATGCACCCAAACGATTCTAATCCAAGCTCGCATTATTCCTGTACAAGACTGCTCTATCTTATACATAAAAAAGACCTTTCGGTCTAGTATAGATATAGCTACTGCGGTTCGGATTTTATCGCAAATCTGACAGGGCTGATGTCGTTCTGTAGCAGAAAATCAGGCGAAAAAGTTATAACCAGGCTTCATGTTACTGTGGCCTGACAGATTGACTTGAAGCAGACTTTCAAACTAGCGTCATGTGGACCAAGCTCCAGACAGATTGCTGCCATCTACTTAGCACTCCGTGCACAGAAATCTCTGTTACGCTGTGTGCATCTACCGCAAACTTGACTTTTCTTCGAGGTTTTTATCAAACTACTTTTCGGCCCTTTTGTGTTTCTAATATATTGGTCTTTCATGATTATGTTTGCGCATGAAGGCAGCTAAAGTTTAATAAAATGGTTGCAGAATTGACTTTTCATTGGCGTTTTTATGCAACTACTTTTCGGCCCTTTAGTGTTTCTAATATGTTTGTTTGCTCCTGGAGGCAGCTAAAGTTTAATAAAATGGTTGCAACTCACCTGTTACACCCCTGCTATCTTAATGTAATAGGTCAAAGTGACTAAAACCCCAATGTGGTCAAAATTGCCGACCACCTCGACTCTCGGTGGGATATACAGCTCGATCTAATGTGGCACGTGGTCGGTAAACAACGAATCAGAGTGTGATATTATCCTGACCTCATCACTAGAAGCAACAGAAATGGTGCCAATAAACTAAGAGAGTTACAAACCCGCGAAGGTCCGGTCAGAGGTTGAACGTCTAAACGTTTAGACATGATTGGCTGATCGGCAGTGTGATTAGCTCTTACTTGGATAGGGCAGGGCATAATTTTTCAACAAGTCACGTGAACCGCACCGCAAGGTCACCTACTGGCTGACTCTACTTGTGAAATTATTTTCAACCAACTGTTTACTGAAAGCTTCTGAGTTTTGTGCATTGCGCTCTGCAAATTATTCAGAACAAACACGAAAAAACTGTGCGTTGCATGTCGGCTTTTTGTCACAAGCTGGCTTCATTGACAGGACGAAATCTCTATTCAAATATATCACATCTCCTAACATTAAGAAAGAACGCTGCGTCTTTTAAGCAAGAGTGCCCGACGAGCACTGTGAATGTCTTGCGCTTTCAGAGGGTATAACCAACCGGAGATAAGAGCTTTTTCGCGGTTGGTTGCAGGTTCAGACAACAAGGCCTTGTATCATTACCTCAAATCAGTGTTAATAGCACGGTGCTGGTGAAAGGAACAAGGCCTTTGCTGTGGAGTTCCTTACTAGAACACAACAGCTGAACAGTTGCCGACTATTGGACAGAGGAGCAAAACTCTCATTTGCATCTTGTTTACGAAAACTGGATAGCCATCTTCTCGTTGAACTCGTTTTCCTGAACTTTCCTGGACATTCATTGACTGTTGCTCAAATGCAAGCAAATGCTATAAAGCGACTCCACAAATTCCGCAGTATATCTCACTTTTCAAGAGGCACGAAGCGGATTAACGGGAAACATACTACACGCATGTCTATCAGTAGTATCCACCGTTACACCGGTATGGCTTCGATTAGCTGTGCCACAGTTGAACATCTCCTCTGTCACTGGGTCTGATAATGACATGTTTGGTATGTATGTGACAAGAACGCACAAGATCGGTTGACAACTCTAGCAACAGCAAACACGGTGAACGTTCCTGACCTGTTAGTATGGGACAACGTGTACAGGGTTTATTGGCCGTTGGGAACGAGAGATTTTCAGGTCTTTTTCTTTGCACATCACAAAATTTCTGTCCCAGTGTCAACCGAATGCTAATGGCCGTCTTTTGTAGTCGAACGGTTAATAAGAGGAATCCTTGATGGTTACACCATCATCAAAGATTCTAGTTTTTTGTGTCCGTTTGTCTCCAAAGCAACCGTACTTTATTCTTCTCAACCAGTCGCTGTCACAAATGTCGGTCCGGGAAATGACATTACACTTCGTAGTCTGTACCTAACTGCAGATGGCGAAATCTAGGTCTCCGCAGATACAGTTCGAAACAGAATTAAAACATGGTTTTCTGGCCACTTATTTCATAAACTTTATAAGGGTTGTAAAAATTACCACAACGCGTGTGTTCATTCATGCCACTGAGTTACAATCGTTCAGCTGTAGCACCCTTTTGGTACCTAACTGCCATGCCACCTGGCTGAGATACTGCCAGGTTGCTCTAACCAAGGCAAGGGAAGTCGAGATGAAGAGATTGGGTTCGAACCCCGGACCGTCCGGTCAGTAAATTCGCGCTCTAACCACTTGAACCATCTCGCCCAGCTTAGTTACAATTGTTCAGCTGAGTTGCAAACTTGTTGGAAAACACATGGCAGCTGAAAGTATGGGGAATGCGCAACCGGTTCCAAAAATCACGCGAAGTATCCACCCTCTGTAAGGAAACAGTATTTCACACAAGCGGGAATCGGCAAAGACTACGGAAGAAACATGAATATGACGAGGGAGGTCACATTAAGAAAGAGCCCGTTTGAGAAATCGACCACGTTCAGAGTTTTTTGTTACAATGCACTGTTTGAGAAAACGCTCCTCTCAGCGTAACTCAGGGGCAATTCCCAAATAGTCGAACGGACCATCATGTGTTCATCCTTTCGGGGATATGTTAAGAGTAATATTTCATACGAATATTAGCTGCGTACAACGTTTTCTTCCGAAGCTGGTTGCAAGAAGAGATGGACATATGTCGTGAATCCCACATAGAGAGTGACCTTGAAGTGAAGCATACATTTACGCGCAAAAAGACAAAATGCACATCTGAATACCCCTTCGTCTAATCAGTATATTCTTCCCACCGAAACTGGTACAAGCTGCCAATCAACCTGGAATAAACATTTTGCTTTGAACAAAAGATGGATGGCCACAAACAAGGTTGCTCCATTTCTGGGGAATTCGTTTAGATACGTGTTTTTCCGATCCATCAAGTACATGTTTGAATGCCCGGTTGATTGACCTGTTCACTCGAGTTGATCGACAGCTCAGGGATAAACGCAATGTGTTTGACACACTCGCTGTACTTCTGAGTGGATTTCTCCAAAATGTTCATTATAAAAGCCTCATATAGCACACAGCACATTTTCTGCAAAAGTTGAGAACGTGGGGTTTCTGTACCGTCCTTTGTGGAAGTATTTAACCTAGTCCATAACGGAGAAGGTATCGGTTGCTGATGACTGGCAGATGTATAAAACATGGGTCGTCAAACAGTGAGTCACCTGCTGTTGACAGACTCACAGTGTGAACATTCGCTCGCAATGACAAAGTGAGATGTGTGAGTATCGTATGAACACAACTCATACATAAATAAGCATAGTTCAGTGAAAAAGAGAAAGGTTGAGCTGGATATTGCACAGCATCTGATGAATAGTATCAAGGTGGTGAGAAACTGGAGACAAGTGCGTCTAACGTTCAGTTCTGTCAGACTTGGAATATTAGGAGTTATCAGTTACCCAGTTCGTAATATAGTGTAAAAGGTTTTGTGCTTTCCCTTCTTGGTGAGTCTTCGAAAATGAAAAAAAGATTATGACAAATTTTGGGAAGTGTATTCCTGACACGACAAAAACACATGATTTCATCTATGACTGGTGAACTCAAATGTTGACTACTTTTCAGGCCAACATACATAAATTAGTAGCTTTCTAATGTTGCCAACTAAAAGACGCATTCTCTAGCCTAAACTTCTAGCTTTCCGGACTGTCAGTTGGATCCGATCCACGGAAACCTATGTGGATACTGATCTAAGGAAGAAGGCCTTCACTGCGGAGTTATTTATTGGAAAATGCCAACTGGCCAGTTACAGACTATTGGACAGCGAGGCAAAAATCTCATAGCATCTTATTTACAAAAACTGAACATCCATCTCCTCTTGAACGCGTCTTCTTGAACTGTCCTGGATATTCATTGACTATTGCTTAAATGCAAGCAAATTCTACAAAACGACTCCAAAAATTCCGCAATAGATCTCCCTTTTCAAGAGCGAATTTACAAGAAGAAAACATACCACTCATATGCCTTCCCATCAGTAGTATCGCCGTTAAACAATTAGTAACCAAAATTGTCTTGTTTAAGTCAGTGTTCTGGGCAGAAAGTATACGTGTTACTAGGGCTTAGATATCACAATATCTTTGAATGATATACGAAATTTTCTTCGCCTTTTGAACGACATGAAGCTCACGTATATACTTCAACTTGGCGAATGCTGGCCTGAATTTTAATATGCAACGAAGACGGTGTTTCAAGTAAGGAAGAACATTTCAATGAGTCTACTATACCTAAAGAACACGGACATTGAAAAGTTCCTCGCAGTTCAAAATCCTCGTGATAGAAAGAAAGGTATTTTAAGAAGGTGGTTGCTGATTCTACAGAACAGGTACAATGCATGCAAACAGCGATGGGCCTTTACTCTATTTGAAGTGAATATGCAGTGCTTAAGGTGATCAATCTCCAATCAGTTTGACGGGTCACCCGATGCTGATTGATTACTTATCTACCTCATCAAACTCCATTTTTACACTTGGTTCTGCGTAGCGGGACGAAAACTTGACCCATATTACGTAGTGGCTTTGTTTTGACAAGTTTGAAGTCCATCTTCTGCTCTGCTTGCTTTTCTTCGTTATATACACACCATGTAGGAGGTAAAACAGAGGAAACATCAGATTTGTTCAACTTTTGCTTTTTATAGAATAATTGCAACAGTTGGATGCATCATGTGATACTATTCCCCAAGGTCACACAGACAAGTAAGAGATCAGTTCCTGCCAAACGGAGATGAGTAACCTAAGGGTGTGTTATCGCATCCTGTCCGATAAATGTTGAAAGGATATTCTGAACGAATCCGACTGCGTAATCAGTAAAGAGAGAACTAGGCAGTGTTCAGCTGAGTGTTTGCCCTATTCTTCCATACTGCTTAGCTAGTTGCCAGAAGAATTGGACATGTCGCTGGCACGATATACATGGCCACTTATACTTGCTTAAGTTTCATGTCCAGCGCCAAGATCAGGCACATTGTGAGGGACAAACTGCCAAACTGCCAACACCAGCTTCTAGTTCACTAATTTTTATGCTCAAGACAGCATCATACGCTGGCTGTAAAACAAGACGTTTGTCTTACAGAATAGGAGAACTTGCTCGTGTCCTTGTGAGCTAACTGGAAGAAACTGAGCCCAAATTCTAGCTAGCCCCATCTCGTAGATTCCAGCCATTTCATTGACAGTGACCGCTCCCTCGAAGTTTTATACCGGGCATCCCTGAAATAGGCCGGACTAGGCTTAATTATAAAAGCAATTGGAATCCTACTTTGTTACTAGTAAACCGGTGCCCAGAGGAAGCGCGGCATATCCCTGGCATAGAGAACTAAGGGTCCAATTGAAATTTAATTCACCAATTGACATCAAAACCCAGTGATTTGTTAACCATCCGTGTTTAAAGAAAATGTACCGATGAATTTCACCTAACTTTTTTTCACCTAATTTTTTACCCAGCACATTCGCGATGTATCAGCCAAAGCATTTTGCTAGTTACCTTTGTTCTCCGTTATAATTTAGTTAGCTAACCATAAAATTTATTATTTCATCATGGTTTCCCGATTTTGAACTGGTTGCACTACGTATTTTCCCTAATCATGGAGGCGCTTTCACTCAGATCATTTCTTAATTCCGTGTTCGAGACAGGCGGACATTCATCATTTGTCTCTACAGGAATGATTCGATCATTTGCAGCATGCTAATGTTATTAGGGTTGGCTAGCCACAACCAATTTTTGTCAAGCAAAGGATGCTGTCCCATTCTCTGTGATGTCATTGCTTTTAGAAAAACACTAGTGTTCTGGAAATTGTCAACTTAGTAGCTAATAAAACAAACGTCATGAAATATGACGGATTGTGTCAAAACCACTTTTAAAACCTGCCACTAGAGGACTGAACATTCAACCAAACACAGAAGCTTGCACCATTGCAGAACGTGGAAAGCTCGGGGTGTGGTGCTTCCGAGATGGCATTTTATCCAAGCTTTCCAACCGTGTTGTGATTATTAACCAGAATCCCAGGCTTTTGGAAACTGTGGCGCTTTTGTTAGGGTTAAAGCCTTTTACCACGAGAACTTATAGAGGAACCAATGGTACTGTCAGGGGGAAAGCCAGTCGGCAGGTGAAAATCTCGCATGGGCTGGCTTTTGTGAGCATTGCAAGTCGGAGTCTGTCGACCCTGTCACTCCTACTTGAGGATCGGCTGATATGTCTCCGAGTTTCTCAATTTGATTGCTATCTAATAGCAAGGTGGGTACCATTACCTAAGGTTTCATACTATTCTTTTCTTATCCGTAAACTTTCGGAATGTTTGGGATCCGAACGCTTTTTTAGTGATGATTCCCTTGGGAAGAAAATTTTATGTAGTACTTAGGGTGCAAAATGGAATTTCATATAAAAATGAAAACCTTTTGCAATTGTTTTTCTAGGTGTAAAAAATCTACCACAAAAAGTTTTGCTAACCACCTTTGATATTGCCCTTTTCCCGAGCTTTTACACGACACACAGAAATCTAATCTTCTCCTGGTCATACCAATCTTGAGCTGATTGGGTCGGCTACAGCCCGCTACCGCTCAATGCAATTCTCCCCAAGTGCAAAGGAGAGAAACCAGCATTCCATAGCACAATCACTCATCTCCTTCCCTATTTGTATCTTCTAACTAGCCAACAGGGTGTGGTTCGGCAGGCAGTTTTATCATTCATCATCATGATTTACTCGTCTGGATTTTGGTTAACGGAGAAGTAAACGCCAGAGCGCATTCCGTGCAGTCATAAACAGACAAACTCACGTATGATTGAGAAGAGTTTGTACGATTATTCTGATGTCTGTCTGGTAGTCTGCCTAGTAGAATACCTGAGTCCACACAGTTCGCCATTCAACTCATCAGATTACAGTAAACCAATTATACTCAGCCAGTCTACCAGATGCACCATTTTGTTAAATATTTGATAGTACTTCTTCAAAGCACCCTAGAGATAGCTGTTACTTTCCAATGAATAGATTTTGTGTCAAATCTGAACTTCACATAAACTATGACTGAATACAATCCCACGTCCACTTGCTACTTGTTGAAAGCTAAAAGAAACTATGATTAGCTATGAGTGAATGAAATATCTCATTTTTTCCAATCCAGATCATTCCTCCAGACAGTAAGGTCTCCTTCAGATGAGCGGAAAAACTAGTTTCGAGAAAGGCCTTCGTTTTAGTTCTGTGACTCAGCACATGACATTTTTTAAATTTGAACTCAAGATTGTGGCCTAAACAATGGGTCCGAGAGATTATTCAAATCTGTGTCAATTTCAGGTGTGCCGATGGGAAACGCCCAACGATTCTGTATTTTTCTACAGTGATAATTTGTCGCCTCTGGAGAAGGGTTTGTTCATCTGACAAACGGACACCGTGCCCACTTTGCAAAATCATTTGAGGATAAGTGTTAGTGAACTAGTGCCCAATTGGGAAGATGAGTGGCAGCGCAATGCTGTACAAAAAAATAACGACATATTGAGGAGTGGTCACAATGAGTCATTTCAGTCGTAGGTGAATGAAAGGCGGGAAACTTTCACTAACACGTACGATATAGCTTCATTCAAAACCGAACAATGGGCTGCTTGTCGGGAATCTGAAGTGCTACCTGCCTAAGTGACCCCGCCCCATTTAGCAGATTGATAATAAATGAACGATAAAGTCACTTTTGATGAATCCAGCCCTAAGGCTAAATAATGCTGTGATGATAAATCAAGAGATATGTCATAAAGAGTACAATGAGGGGATATGACAAATGGGTTGCACGCTAACACCCCAAAAGTACGAGCGACGCAAATTAGTATCCTGAAAAAACATATTCCTTGGAAGCTACTTCTTAAAGCACATCACTAGTCATCCCCAAGAGTTCGTGGAAGAATCGCCTTTGGTACAGGGGTGTTACGATTGAACTTCACAATTTTTGCATGATGCATTTTCCCAAGTGCTGTTTCTTGAACTAAGACCCTAAAACTTTTAAAATAAACCAGTGAACAATTTTATTCACATGCTGAAGAGATTGCGCAGACATGATTCTGAAAGGTGTCAGATGCAGTTAGCCGGCAGTTTGTTAAAACCAATATCCGAACGAAGTTAGGTTTGGAGAAATACACTCATTTGCAAATCAATTTGGTTTTCACGGGGGACTCAATAGAATCTCTCGTTTATGATGTCTTTTAACTGAATGTGCTGCACACAGGCCGCCTTATGATTCAGTTGGCACAATATTAGAGGTATTGCAGTATATTTTCATAAAGGAGACTACACACAAGGTTGCTGGAAACTCCTAGACAGCCCACGACCGGTTTCGCCCTTCTTGGGGCTCATCAGGTAGGTTTGATTACTACCAGGATGGAACAGTTACTTGCGAAAACTCACCCACATTGCTTTTTCGGACAGTGTTTTTACTGCTCACATATTCCATCGGAAATTCTGATTCTTCATCCTTCAAGTGCATCTTTCCCAATGCACTGTTCACCGCGTCACTCTCTTCGTGTTCAGAAGAGTGACATGGGCAGATGCGTGCATCCGCATCTGCAAGCACATTCACAAAACATTAGGTATACCCGTTTCTAGTAAAGTAAGCAGTGATAAGATCGGATCCTCATTGGTGTCAGACAGTCACGTGTCAGTGACGGAATAGTTAACGTTTCACACCTATTGAAAGTGTTGGAGACAAACTTTCCCGTCTGAGTTGTGGTTTGGGCGACCGAAGAATGCTTTTACGTAAGGAAACTTACATGCTGAGTCACATTGAATTCACGAGGACAAACAGTGATATCAAAATTTTATTATGGCCAATCGAAACACTTGCTCTCAATCTATGTTGGCGTTAAGCTCGAATCGTTCAATACATGGTTTTATCGACTCTGTTCTAATAAGCATTAGGGAGATCGCATACGTCTACGAGGGAAAGAAGACTACAGTAGTTTTTAAAACACCCAAAAGGTGTTTAAGGTGTTATCGGGCACGCAGAATTAGTGTAGGAATCTGGGAGTTTGCCGAGTGCTATGCTAGTGCAAATGGTTATCTATGCATGGCTGAATACTGGATGTTTAAGTGGCGAACACAGACCGATTCGAAGTTCTATGGCCGAAAGAGATACGCCGCGCTCATTACATGGATAAAGATTTTACTGGGGTTTCACGCACTTTATGCCTAATGTGAATCCTGAGTTGGATTGTGATCATCTTGTTCTTGGTGTAATATAAAGATACAGAATAGTTTATCCCTTCGGAAGGGTGTTTTGTTAACGGTTAAACGTTCGGTCAAGTGAAGCTGGGCTGCGATGATTAGCTCCCTCTTAGACAGAATATAGCGCCGTTCATTCTTCAATCACCACCTGATCACGGACTGACAGTCTGCACGAGTGGACGTTTTGCTAAATACGGGAACTCATTATTCCCCTTAGCCACTTATTGTCTGTTGCTCATTCGAGAGGAATTGATAGTTTTTAAAGCGGATTTCTCCTTGCATCTGATGTCTACTCCGAGCAGTGTGAAAAATTGACCGTTTAGCTACGAGCGGTTGATTAGCAATGGGACTAACTGGCATTTGCACAGAATTTGGCTCTACTCATCATTCAGCCATGGAGGCCGCACCATGGTCACGCAATTTTTCCCATGAGTTGCGAATCCCTAGAAGTTTCATTCACTTCGTGAAACTATTCTTCCACTCTGTTGCCTATTGCTGTTTTCGCCTGTGCTTCTGCACAAGGAACTCTAATCTGGTGTTGTTTGGCGATGAAGTGTCGATTTCCATTTGATCTTATCAGGATCGCAAAATGGGATAATTCGAAAGGGGAAAAAAACATGTACACTTTGAGGTAACCTGTCTTCCCGGACAGAGTTTGCGCTATAATTTTGCAGCATAACATGGTACGCTGGCTATGTATCGAAACTAAGTCATACGCATAAGCATATGAATTAAACACATCTCAGGCCAGAATCGTTAGACATGTCAAATATACTGCGTAAGTTTCACGTGAATTATTTGATACGAAAATCACTTGTGGAAAAAAACATCCAGCCTCTAGCCCAGGTTTAGTTTACTTCACCCGAATTCAACAAAACACCCCAAAGGACTTCTAAAAGCAAAATATAATCTTCCCTACAGACAACACCTAGATGAAAAGAAATTAAATCCGGCTTTGACTTTTTTACAACTTATCTTTATTTTTCCGCCTCTACTTACCCAGGGAGGAATTTCCAGTCTGCGTGTCCGCCTACGACTCATGTGCTATGCTGTGGAATCTTTCAGTCTAATGGGTCTGTCTCAAAATCTAAAAGCTTTTAGTCAGCGCGCTATCCGAAATGAAAAAAGACACTCGCCATTGACTGTAAAGTGTTGCGAGAAAACGAAAAGGCTTTACAAGTGCCGCGACGGCTTGTATGTCACAGTTTAGGAAAAAAATCACACGCGATATCTTCAATATTTTGGCCGTAACACTAGATATTGCTTCAGGGTGCACTTACGATACCTAACATTCTGATAATATCCCGTCCAATGTGCCTCTCTTTAAAGTGTAAAAATTTATCAATGAACATATCGGAAAATGTAGTTTTTTATGTTGGAAAAACTTGGGCAAACTTCGGGACGCTCAATTCACATCTTCCGAAGTTGTAATTCAGCTGTTAGGGTGACGAAGCTGCTTCCCAAGTTATCAGCACATTCTTAATTTAACTGGGCTTTATCGATTTTAGAGGAGTTCATTTAATTTTTGACCGCGCTGATACTGAAGCGCAAGTTTTCAATCCAAAATCCCTATTTTTAACGTGTAAGTGATAGGTACTCTCCAAAACGATTGGACTGTCTTATAAGAAAGATGAAAATACTGACGTATTGTTCCCCAAAAACCCACAATCTGATGTTACACCTTCATGAAACTCAAATAAGCTAATTGGTCAATGAGGCCTTCGCTCGGTAATATGAAACCAACGTGGAGTGTTTTGTGCAAACTGCTTAACCAGAACAGCGAAATGGTGTACTACACTATGATAATTAAAAACCGACAAAGGTCAGCAATGTGCACTTTCCATTTAGAACGAACTCTGTATACTCCAGAGCTCCGACAGCATAAGGCCATTTAAGCACTCATTTCGGAATTGTCAATTAATAGAGACAAACTAACTTTCAGATAATATGTATGACAGTTATTTGCCAGTTAATCAGGTGGGCGTTGATTTGTTTGTTGACGCAAAATCGTCTTCCCACCAATCGAGTTTTGGTGTAATATAACCGGCGAATAAGACCCCTAGGACGTGTAATTAAAAATCACACGACGTACGGGTGGGTGGCGTAGAGTTCAACGAGCAATCACCAGGCTATATCAGCTGTTTTGTCAGCAACTATCCCGTGTATGGGCTTGAAGCACTGGCGGACTTCTGCACCCAAAGGCCCAAGTACTTTTCCATCGGTGCGGCTTAAATATCTAAACGCTGAGTGAGAATTTCCCTGTCTGGGACAGCGAATGCAAATTACTGGTATTTGATATGACTTGGACTGACACAGAGTACAGCTTCAGCAGTTTTGCTTAAAGGAGCTGGAATAGTTTAATTGAATTTCATGGTGTCCACTCGGTCAACAGCGGGTCACTCTTAAGGCACAGCGGATTTTAACACGGTTTCTCCCTCCTACGCTACTCTTTAAGATTATATTTTTAAATATTTGGTTGAGGAAATTTTGTTGTTGAATATTCTTATGTATACAAAGTAGCTTTTAAAAATTGTGATGTGTATCAGGGCATGCGATGGTAATATCAATACATTTTCCACTGTTATACTACTTATTACAATTTACTCTTCTTAGGACTTTCGTTAAAATTATTGTCATAGTTGAATCAGCAATACAAAATAATAATGGGAAGGATAAACACATGGTAAAGTATTATTATAATAAGTAATAATGATAGCGGCGATTCATTTTACCCACGGCTTATGAATAACTTCTTTTACTGTGCACTAAAAATGTCAGTGAAATCTCTTCAGTTAAACAGTCCCTGGATCAGATCATATTCTGGAGTAAATCCCAGATTTCTCATTAGTAAAATGTCAGGCACCTAATTAGAAATTTCGTTTATCAGTTGATGTGGATCAGATCCGTTAATCTGGCCGCGGGTGGATAGAAAGCTCATTTCGATGAAGAGTATTCAGTCGGCACGCCCAAGGTTCACAAATTAGAAATATTTAATTCATGATTAAATTGACAAACTGTTGCTATTTCTAGGGATCTCAGTTTCCAGGTACTTCAAATTCGATTTGTTTTATTGTTAGTGAAGGCCTAATCTTCCTAGATTTTTGACTTCAATCTAATCCGGTAATCCTTTTGGATGCCTGTTTTTAGCTACCAGTGGGTAATCAGCTGCACATAGGATTTCGAGTTTACTTAGATCAGCTGCAATAAGATTTCGGGTTTACTTAGCCTTAGAGAAAACCTTTCGGATTTAATCTTACAGGTCAGAAATGCTGTCCGATGTATTTGGCGCATAAAAAAGTTGACTAAATTTGTCTAATACTGAGCAAAAAAATCACAAATGCGAAAAATCCAACAGGCAGAATTGATCTATAAGATATCAAACGGTATGATGTATTGGTGCTTGTTCAAGATCTTGGAGTGCTTAGATGTAAAATCTTACACAATCAAACCTGGGAAGTTTATGCACACTTGAATAAGACAAAGCTTTTACCATCCGACAGGGCAATCGGTATTACCTCAGAGTAATCACCCGACAAAGTTTATGGGGTCTACAAGATATTTCCTCCTCTCCGGGATGGTAACAGTTTTTTTTAACTGAAGCTTCTGGTCATTCAATTAGGAAACAGAATGTTCTTACTGTGTCACTTGATGTCTAGGAATGATCAGATGCCTTATCCATGAGCTACAGTGGGAAACTTGGTTTCCAGAATCATATACAGTTGGGTCTGATATAACTGCATGGCTGTTCGTCAGGGAATGAAACTTTAGTACGTTGGTTCTGCAGTGATAAGACCCGGAGAGTAAATTGCTCGCGTCAGATATGGTCAAAAAGTGCTTATCAAGGACACTGTTACGATTATCACTGCTGATGAACCGCTTATGGCAAAACAGCTGAGTATTTAATCTGCTAACCGGATGGTTAGGAGCTCGAAACTCTCTGAGGTTTTATGTGATACGCACTGCCAGATACTAATAATGATAATCATGAAAGAGGTACGTGGTATTTCCAGTATTTTTGGGATAAATTAGCTCCCTTTAATGGGCGAAGCCTTTGTTGGATATTCGGATATGCCGCAAACACTTCGGTATCTTTGTGATCACCGCTCTTGAAAAGCACTATAAGTATCTGTTAAATCCGACAGTAATGTTATCATATAGTTCCGAACTAAAATACCACCTTTAGCAGCCTGACTTTATTCGTTTGAGCAGCCGAATAAAAATTCGTTTTTGACATTCTAGAGCTCTCACTGATTTGCATCGTACTTTATTTCCTTATAAATATCTTTGCAGAAGACGTAATGTTAGTATCCGAATCCAGTTGCCTTGTGGTGTTCATTTTACGAGCTTTTCGCAGTGTGTGTACTTTGAGTTGTCATATCTGGTACAAGTGCAGCACACTGGTTCCTGTTATCATCATCACAACCATCAAGAACAGTATGGCTGAGCAATACGGATGTTTTTGATGCTGCAATACATGGAGGAGAAAGAAGGGAGGTACCAGTGTTATGGTGGATACTACTGATGAGGCATGCGAGTAGTGTCCTCTCGTAAATCCGCTACACGTCTCTTGGAAAGTGGGATCTGTTACGGAATTTGTGGATTCGCTCTGTAGATTTAGCTTGCACTCGACTAACATTCAGTGAATATCCAGGAAAGTTCCGGAAGACGCGTTCAAAGAGAAGATGGGTATTCAGTTTTTGTAAACAAGGTGCATATGAGATTTCAATAGTCAGTGACTGTTCAGTTGGTGTTCCTTCAGTAAACAACTCCGCAGCGAAGACATTGTTCCTTTCACCAGCAGTAGATTTATTTTGCATTACCGATCTGCTCTATGCGGGAGGTAAGACGACCCAGCCGATGCCACTACGTGTCGGTCGAGGTGGCAAGACAATGAAGTGGATTGAGGTTATCGTGGTGGTTAGTGGGCTGAGATCCTGCCAGGGCGTCAGAGACCTAGGCAAGATGATGATTTCTGTAGCCGACCAAAATGCAAACCCTTGACCTCGATGCCCCCGGGATAACTCAGTTGATCACACAGGTTCACAAACTGCCACACACACACTCTCTCCGTGACAAACCGCTGTTCTGAATTAAGTTTAATAAGTAGTCAGCTGCAATCTACAACTGTCTCTTTACTGGTAGAAGGCTCTTTTCCTAGCGAGTTTTGGTTAGCATCAGTCCAGTAAAAATTAATCAGTGACAGTATTCAGCGGATTACGCAATATTTACTGCAATTTTCTAGTGAAAAAATCCCTAGAATAAAAATGTGAGTGATGGGAGACATATGGTCTCGCTTATGTGCTCAAAAGACCAACCAATAGACAGCTGAGTTCAGCGTAGGTTTACAATTATAGTAGAGGTTTTCGCGAACAGATGGTCCCCTATGTTCCAACCACACCTGGACAGCCGCAGATGGCAGTTATCCGACCCATGTCGTCGACCGGGCCACCACCACAGCTACACTGTCATGACATACACTTCTTGGAAATATGTTCACACAGATAACATTTGGCCAACATTCTGCTCGGATTTCGAATCCTCCGAGCATCCATGAAAACTGCATGTCCTTCAGCTTCCACCTGACAAACTTCGAAGTTCCATCACAGCACTTGTTAATTTTGCACATGTGACAACTGGGAAATGGATTACTTCGTCAACAGAACACATTGTAACCTTGGGTGGAATAGACAGTACTGCGAAGGGTCGTTTCTTCATAATTTGGTATATCAGCGTAGAGCGACGGACTTCGCCGTTGTGCTCTTGGATTTTGCAAAGTACGAGCATGTGTGCTTCTCTTGATGAACGAACTTTAAAGGTGGATTTCATCAATAGAGATGAGCTTTCAGTGTCCAACCATTCTCTAAACAGTCAAAGAACTTTGGCAGGTGGGATTCGCTAGCGATTTTCCCTTGTTTGAACTATCCTAGGGAGAGACAAGCCCAGGCCACTACTCTGTGAGTCAGATTAGACGAGCTAAATGCTCATGCCAATGAACAGCACAATTCTTTCTGAATACAACATTAACTCAGTGGTGACTCGCCGTAAGTAGATTTTGAAGTTCAACTCTTTCCTTTGGGACCCAATACACACAGGCTTTTGGCGGTTAGCTATTACGGCGAGTTTTCTCCACATTTCTGCTTACCTTATCGGCAAACGTTGATTGTGTTTTGAAACCACATATTAGGTTCGCATTGCGAAATGTGTAGTTCAAATTCTCCAAATCTAGACATTGTTTTGAAATAAAATAACACTGGGGGAAGGTATGTCACGTGTCGGAACCTAAAACAACTTGGTCACATTGTTCATCCTCAACAATTCATTGGTTGCCGACAGCGCAACAAAACGCAGAGTGATTACTTCTACAAAGCAAAAGAAGATTTTTTCGAAAGAATTCACAGTTTGGCGCATGCAGTGGCGTGTATATGCGTGCGGATTGCCAACATGATGACATGTTTTCCTCAGGTTTTCATCTTCTGGAAGCTTGATGGATACACTGTCTGCGTAACGAAACATGGATCCTTGAATGTATTGATTGCATATTTTCAAACAAAATGGTTAATTCGGAAACAGAGTAATTTTTCTTGCTTTGAAGAAATCGGCTGTCAGGGGCAATATAGGGTAGACAGCCTTTCTTATAGTAAATGCGCGGTGCCCTCAACCATATCATACAAGATCGTCGGATGATAAACGCGATTCGATGAATACGAGTACAGTAATATAGCATGCCTCGATCACTCGTTTCATGATGTTGTCACTAACACCTTTGGATGTCCAGAGAAACATCATTTAATTTTCCGCATCGTGAGTGTACCATATAAGTAGTTAAGTGGTTATTAACGGTGTCATGTTAATCGAGTACCCTCCATTGAATTATGGCAGAAGTTTAACGGAGTTTTCAATCAGGTTTCTGCTCCCAGGATGAATTATAGACTCGAATACCACAGACAGCTGAATAAATTAGGCTAGGCTGAGCGGTAGCAAAATTAGAGAGAGAACTCATTTGAAAGACTGCAAATTCTGCGGAAATTATTTGCATTCTGGCGTATTTTCCAAGAGCACTCATGTGGAAAGGATATAGCAACTGGAAGACCAGATCACTGCATCTTCATTGGATCGTTGCGAATGTTGCGGGACACTTGTATGTAGCCAGACTGTTCAGTTCCTTGGGTGATTTGCTGTGGATAGATGCGCTGTCCTCACGTAGGCTAGGCGTCCCCCCCGCGCCGCTTACTCTTATGCAAAGTCGAATTGGTCAACTCGTGTGTTGTTCATAGTTAGCGCTGGCGGGAAATTCAGTACCAATGTTTCTACGTCGGGTAACGTCGTGAGCAGCTAGGAAGTTTCATCCTTAGCCCCTGCGCCAGTCATAGACCAGTGAACATGATGGAAAACATACGGCTGTTCGAAGCATCACAAGAATTAGTGACATGTGGCCACCATCCAGTAGACCTGTACTCGTGCACCCTGACCGTCTCATATGAGATGCGTATTCACCAGAGGGGGAATATGCAAATCAGTTTCAAACAAAACCTTTCACTGCCTTTGTTCTATGCTGAGCTATGCTGACCTGTCTGTCTGGGCCAGTGTCCATCAAATATGAACACAAACAAACGCACATTCCAGGGTATTCCTTTTGCGGATCCATCACACAATGCGCTAAAAAGTAACAAAAATTCAGCCTAGCGACACCGCGCCTGAAGCATGGTTTCTCAAAAATAGCCAGCCAGATAACGGATACAATGCTCGTCAGTGTGTCAAAGATTTGTTGGAGGCATCAATGAGATAGGGGTGTTTTTGGAAGCCGCCGGCTGATTGACATAAACAGCGTCAATGTAAGTTGGTGCAGTGTCAGTTAATGAACTGCACTAGTAGGTGGGAAGATTCCGTTCGCTTTCGGGAACACATGGTTACGGGTGCTCTCAATAGATCAACTCTGTTTCTGTGTTTAAAACATCAAAACAAAACGCTTCATAGTTTTTTTTATTCAAATACGCTATGCACTCAGGAATGTACTTTCAGAATTTTTGTATTGACCAACTTCAAGAGCAACTAAATTGGAAAATAATCCTGCTTCTCTCGCCAAATAATATAAAGGCCTGTGTATTTACACCTAATCTTGTTTTGGCATAGATTTTTGCAATTTTTTCATCTGCATCTGGATCACAACTTGAGACCGGCAAAGTAGGCGGAGTGTTCGAAAGGCCTTGGAATGAGGCGATACGTCTTCAGCCTCTCTGAACTACCACTTTATCGAAAGCATTTTTTGACGGCCGATCACCGCATTTAATGAGTCTGCCATGGAAATCTTCGACATTCTATCGCCTAAAAAACGCAGAACGTTGCTTTAGAGTCTGAGACAGGCAGCGTTGTCAAATTGTATGTACTGACCTGTCATTTTGGGATGCACGTAACTCTCTATCGACGCATGCTTTCTTATCGACAGAACAACAGCTGTTAGTTTTCACAAGTACACTATATTTCTGGACGGGTTTAATGAAATTATCCTAGTTACAGGTAGATTCGATGAGAATCTCACCAGCCGAATAAAACATCACCCAACTACCTACTATAGCCTGTGAGCAACGCTATTTTGCCTGCCAGATGTTGCCCACAAACAGTGGGTCAAACGGACATGCCATGGCAACTGCGACGGTTTGTCTGCGAACTAGACGTTTGGACTGAAACTGGACGTACAGGTTACAGAGTGAAGTCAATTTTTCCAATGTTGTCGGTATTCTGGTATAACAAACTTTTCTAATTCGGTCTGGAATTAAAAGGGATTGTATGCTCTAACAGATGTTGTCTAGATGAGCTCAATTTAGGGAGCTGATCCACAGTTGTTGCCTCTAAAACTGGTTTATAATCTGTGTCACATCACAGCAAAACTTGAGCTTGATATCCCGCATCTGTCATAATTATTTGTGCATCACCTCCTTTTTATCCACATTCGCGCTTGTCTCCTCCATTCAAGAAAGATGGCAGGTGTAGTCCCGTTACAGATATGTATTTCTAGTAGGCGGGGAATTTGAAAGCACATTCGTAACACAAGCAACCTCTTGGGATATTACTTAGCATTTGAGTGGGCTGATTACTTATTCAAAGTGTTTTGGAGAGAGAACGGTGCAACATTCTACCAAATTGATTTTGAGGCCTAATACATGAGTGGGACTCCTGCAGGTAGTTCCGCAGGACTGGGTGACTGGGTGGTGGAAGTTATTCCATACCCATCTGTCCACAACTTGAGAAATAAAAGGAATAAAAGAGATTCATCAGGATTTGGATTGGGTTCAAACTTACTGACTGGAAGATAAACAGTTCGAATCCATCTCTAGCGTTTCGAATGTTCATGGCTAGGATTGGTTAACCAGACAGTGTTTCGGGTGGCATGGTAGCTAGACATCAAGTGGATGTTACGTCAAGTGACTATGATTTCATACGTCAGGGATAAAATCACTCTTCAGCACAAACCTCATCTAATTAACAGAAAATTACTGACTTTATTTTCTCAAGAGTGTTTTCACTTTTACCCAACGTTTGAATTTCAGTGCAGGGTAATCAACTGCACATTTTCTACGCTTTTGGAAAATTCATTGTTCTGTCACCGTCATTGCTTAACAGTTAGATCAAATGTAGCACACTGCAGTGCTGAGTTTGATATCTAGCGTTCAACCGCAATTTTCACAAGTCATTTGTAGATCGGTGGTTCACGCCTTGTTACTCTTAGATACGCTTCCTTCTTTTGTCTTCCAAGGATAAAAAGCTCAGAGCAGAGTGTTAAATGTGTGTGCAAAATAATTTATTGATTTCGCTTCAAAGAACAATATTCACTAGGTTGCGACGGTGGTTCTTGCTAGCCATGTTGTATGTGACTATGGACTGCACACCGACGGATTTGCGGAGTTGCATTTGTCTAACAGATGCTCGAAAATTACACAATAGAAATAGTGTACAACGTTTGCAACCGGTTTACTCCTTTGATAGTAGTAATAGCAGGCTCACCGAAGCTCAAGAGGATACGAACGACTTGATTACAGGAAAGTCATCTTATTTACCGTTGAATTACATGTTAGTCAGTTAGTAGCGGCATACTACATTGTCTAATTGACCAGCAGGAGACCCTGAATTCGAATCTTCCCAGAGAGCCCAGAGGTACACACTACTGACGGTTCAAAAAAGACAAAAATGCAAACAACTTATCCGAATATTCGCTAGGAATTATCTATTTAATTAAAAAAAACAGGACAGAATTCTTTTCTGAAATACTTGTGTGATGCAGGCTTGATTCGTCTAGAATCTACGGCAGTTGTCCAACAAATTATCAAAGTCAACTTACCCAATCACGGGAACTATCATCATAACAGGAAATGTCATCGGGAAATTCGTAAACAATTAACTTGTTTCAGTACTCCTGGGTGAGTTAATAATCCATAGAGCAGTCGTATCCGGTAGGCTCATAAATGCTCACTATCAAGTCAATTCCCTCACGTGATTGCCTTGAAGTTTACAATGTACATTGTAGGAAATATATTGGTCGCTACCATGTTCATTAGAATCAAATGGTCCCCGGAGTTCATTTATCAGTCAGTACGTAGCATCAAAGAGTTCAAAGTGAGGGTGCCAGTGAACCGAGAAAATGAAAGCCTAAACAGGTCGTAAAATACTGGAAATGACACGGTGGGCAGCTGGCCAATTTCCTTTTATATCTGCCGCCTGAACAACAAGATACCAGTGAATGCCACCCTAGAGGAAATGCCTAGTTACGCAAAAAAAGTAAGATTTACGGTCGTTTTCATGTGATTCATTGAAGACATTGAGACAAACCGAAAAAACGATGCGATATTTGATCAAGAATTTCCAACCATGGTGGGTTTTTATACCACATTTTGAAGTTTTCAAGTTGTATTTGTAGTCATGTGAGTCGTAAATATCAGGATGACAAAATGTCGAAGTGTCAGGCTAACAACTGAAAAAAAATCACAAAGCAAGTATTACAGAATCCATGTCTCATCACGAGTGTTCACAAACTTTTGTGCCTCAAAATGCAATGCAGCGATAGGGTAATATTGGTTCCTGATTTAATTGTTTTTTCCCCATCTTCAAGTTACGACTTTGGAACAGACAGGCTTACTAAGTATACTGCAATATTTCCACATGATTCAAGCTAGATTTAAGTAATCTCCGTCGTACAGACTAGAGAAAAAATCAGTAACTTATCAGTCTTACGAAAAACAAAACGAGCAAACGTCCCACTCGAGGTGTTCTCCTCAGATTTGTATTTACCACCTGAATTTTGTCCACATTGTAGGGTTTCTAGATGAAGAGCATATTTTGTTCTTTTCTTTCACTTTGGTAAACACTTCATGAGTTTGCTTCACCAAACACTGAAGTGCCGCCTAACGAGGACAGGTGTGATTGTCGTGGAACGGCTCTACTCAAAGAATAAAAATATAATTTGATTAAAGGGGATCGATTATGCAAACAATGTTTACCGTACTCTGCGTCTTTAAATTGGAACAGCTGAATGGTGAAGTTTTGAACAAATGAGTTGTAAACTTTCCGGGTAGTTTTTTCAAAAAACAAAACGAGCAAACGTCCCACTCGAGGTGTTCTCCTCAGATTTGTATTTACCACCTGAATTTTGTCCACATTGTAGGGTTTCTAGATGAAGAGCATATTTTGTTCTTTTCTTTCACTTTGGTAAACACTTCATGAGTTTGCTTCACCAAACACTGAAGTGCCGCCTAACGAGGACAGGTGTGATTGTCGTGGAACGGCTCTACTCAAAGAATAAAAATATAATTTGATTAAAGGGGATCGATTATGCAAACAATGTTTACCGTACTCTGCGTCTTTAAATTGGAACAGCTGAATGGTGAAGTTTTGAACAAATGAGTTGTAAACTTTCCGGGTAGTTTTTTCAACTTCCTGGTCAATGAAAACAACGTGAAAACCAGATGTATACTTGCAACTTTGCAACGTTTGGCCTGGGATTTGTCAGTTGTTTGAATCTCCGATCTAATGTTTCTGACTAAATCTTTCATACCAAGCCCAAAACCAGATGCATACTTGCAACTTTGCAACGTTTAGCCTGGGATTTGTCAGTTGTTTGAGTCTCCGATCTAGTGTTTCTGACTAAATCTTTCATACCAAGCCATCAGAGGACGCATTCCTAGCCTACAACGTTTTACTTCTCCTCTGCATCGAGATTACGGTTGGAGATGACGCTGCCGTTAGCCATAGAATATCCCAGCTACAAGTAGTTATCTCACGTAAGTTTTTTCGTGATTGAAGCTTACCAAAATATAATAGGTAGTGTTATAAAACCCAAGCGTCCCCGGTGCTGTTTATTTTCCCCCATAACCAGTTTGCCTCCAACAAGCACAGGTAAACCAGTATTATTACAGTAGATTCATACACATCGTGTTCACATCTCTGCTTCTGCTATGACCAAAAATATACATCATTGCAATCACAGGGAAAACCGGGCCTTATCCTCACTTGTTTTGTAAGAGACAACCCAAAACAGCGACACATTAAAGCAATGTAGACACGAATTCGGTACATACTACAAATAATCACATGTAATCAAAGGAAGTATTCCTGTGGTCTCAAGCACATGTTATACCAACTGAATGGAAATTTGGAAACAGGATGGTCAATGGATCTCCATAAACCAAAAATATTGAATCACTAGCGAATCACTGGCGAGATGGCCCAAGTGGTTCGAGCGCGAATTTCCTGACCGGAAGGTTCGTGGTTCGAATCCGACCTCTGCCTCTCGATTTCCCCTGTCTAGGCTTGGGCAACCTGGCAGTATCCTAGCCCTCGTGCTTCCTTCGGGTGGCATGGCAGTTAGGCACCGGAAGGGTGCTACAGCTGAACGCTTTCTTTCTTTTCTTACACCCAGTCGCATGCCCATTCGGTTTCCAAGGGAGACCCAAGTGTATCTTCCGTTTATAACGTTCTTCACATGAGTGGGCTACGCCGGCACGCCTCGTTTTTTCTATTGGCACACTAGTATCTCAATACGTTGTAGGAAAGTAACACCGCCGGTAAAGTTGCTGAAAAAATTTGACAATCCATTACTAGCTTCTTCCTATTTGAGGGTCACCATGTAGACACATTTCCTGAGTTTCTGTCCAACTTGTGTCATACGTAAACAGATTGCATGAAACTGCACTCATCTGAGGTCTGATGCAGCACCTTCAGTTGATGGAGGACATCACAAACGTGAGATTCTTTTTGGTCCTCCTTGAAAACCAAGCTGGCCCGCAAATGAGTGGATTTTGCTAACACGTTGTAGAAAAGTAACACCGCCGGTAAAGTTGCTGAAAAACTTTGACAATCCATTACTAGCTTCTTCCTATTTGAGGGTCACCATGTAGACACATTTCCTGAGTTTCTGTCCAACTTGTGTCATACGTAAACAGATTGCATGAAACTGCACTCATCTGAGGTCTGATGCAGCACCTTCAGTTGATGGAGGACATCACAAACGTGAGATTCTTTTTGGTCCTCCTTGAAAACCAAGCTGGCCCGCAAATGAGTGGATTTTGCTAACATCTTACGTTTGTACGTGTGTGTTCACCCACCAAACTTCCAGTTTCATAAATCTAGTGCTCGTTGTAAATTTCTCTAGAGTAAGAAACGCACACAGCCTCTTCAGGCAGTAGGTTACCACGTAACCGTCTCGTTGGCGATCCGCGGTCGGTTGTTTTGACATTAGCTTTGAGTAGAAAAATCCCAGAAAACTGGATGGTCTCAACAGAAGCTTTGTGTGATCACGGCTAAAGAGCCATTCTATTGAAGAGGTTTATGATTGGTGGGTTAATTATTGAGAATTCTTGACCTGAGAGCCAGAACGACCAAGTCAATATAAAGGATTGTTTCAGAATAATTGATTTTAGCACCCATCTTTTGGACCGGAGAGCAGTAACACCACAAAAAACTATTGGTTTGCGATGTAACAAGTTAGGAAGTGCCAGCGACGACCAAATTCAAATTTCAGGACGAGTGTCTGCCGCTTTTACTCAAACATTGTTAGAGTGTTGCAAATGGCAGTGGTCGTAAATCAAGTTCATTACTTCCACTCACGTCAACCGTCCATTCAACAAACTACATGGCGTCAGCCGGCCAGATTTATCGATTTGGGCACGTGACCCCTTAGTGGGATTTCTTCTTAGCGTGCGTGCAGCGCAAAGATTGATGACAAGGCTTTTTCGCGCGGGGTGCAAGTTTTAACAACACGGTCATCATTTATATTTCGTTGGGTGGTCCTTACTTGGTAGGAAAACAAACCATCATTTTCTGGCGGAAATCTTAACGAACGCCTCTTGCTTATTTCACAACCACAACGCCCAAATAGATCGCGTTTGTTTACGCAAGTTCTTGTGATAAGAGAAAGATGGGCTTAAAGCCGATGCTGGCGACAAAGTAGAGAAGAATTTCGGAGGCAACTACAAAAGGAATACGTTAAAACAACCACTCCAAAATAAACAACCACATCGACTAACTTAAGC
This sequence comes from Opisthorchis viverrini, assembly GCF_000715545.1. Taxonomy (NCBI): domain Eukaryota; kingdom Metazoa; phylum Platyhelminthes; class Trematoda; order Opisthorchiida; family Opisthorchiidae; genus Opisthorchis; species Opisthorchis viverrini. Next base: position 2,526,687 of record NW_008751675.1, read on the forward strand.
CAAGTTATTTTTGGGTAGTTGATCCTGACATGAGTTCGAAAACCAGGCAGCACAATAGCATTAACGACTAAATAATGTGATTTAGTTCTTCTCATTTTTCAGAAGGTTGGTGAGAAGGAAAGGCCCCTAAATCTTCTTGGGACAGCAGACTGTCCATCAACAACACAAAGACAATTTTGTTCTTTCCTGGGCCCATCAGTTGGTCCAGTCACTGAGGTCACTGAAAGATTCACCTGCGATTTAGTCGCCCATTGTTGCGAACTTCGTTTTCAAATGAGTCTATCTCACTTATGACCTATGGCTGTCATTATTTCCAGATTTGTTCTGATTTTATTCGGGGTAATGTTTAGATAGATAGAAGGATAAATAGATAGATAGATAGATAGATAGATAGAGAGATAGATAGATAGATAGATAGAATGATAGATATGTTGTTAGATATATAGTTGGATAGATAGATAAATAGATATACATTTAGATGGATGGATAGTTAGATACATAGATAGATAGATAGATAGATAGAAAGATAGATAGATAGATAGATAGATAAACAGATTATTTGCGACATTTCTACTTTCTTGTCACAAACTTTAGCCACGTTTAACTTAAATATAATCTTCCAGTGCTCCCTTAGTGGTCACTCAACGTTCTGGAGTTTTTCTAGAATGCACTATTTACCTTGACCAGTGTAACATAGATTCACTCACTGGGGAGTAGTTCTCTGCAGTGAATTAAAACAAGTGACTTTGTGCAATTTTAACCATCTTCAGGAATGAAGCCTCTGCAGTCCTCCGGTAGACTCTCTGTTGTGCTGTAGCTCACCCGGCTGTCGTGATAACATATGGGCATGCATATAGTGCCTGGTGCATCTCATCATTGTTTCATTCGTGTCTATTCGTATGTGGTGGGACACAAGGAAGCTTATCGTTGTTTCATTCGTGTCTATTCGTATGTGGTATTGAAATACGCAGAATTACATGATAGGTCGTCCCTCTTGCCGATTTCTTTTTGGATGACTGACTGGTTCAAGGGGATGGAGCGGGTGGTTTAATTTTGCATGTAATTTTCTCCTATGTGAAGAGTTCTACCCAGGTGAAATGTCAGCAAAAATGTCCTTTGATTGTTTGATCTAGGTTAAAATGAAAGCAATTCTAATGCTTTCCTGCTCGGTTAGCAACGGAAAATTGTCAGACGATCGTGTTGAATAGTGATTAGATGCAGTACGTTCTATGAGTATTTTCCCAGAATGATTAACTAATTGTAGGAACTTATATCATATTTCGTCTAGTTTCGTATTCACCATGGGGACAAAACATAACATAGAATGCATTTATACCAGACAAAAACTTCAGTCAACCTTAGTGTGACATGTTTGTGACGAACGGCATCATTTGTAAATATCCTTTTAAACTGTAAGTTTCTCTATAAAACCCTCTGTTGCGATAGGATGTTGGGTAGAACCATCTGAACCACCTCTATTGTTAGCAAACACGAAGTATTTTTTCAGTATGGTGGACCCTTGGGCTTGGCTATCTAAATAGACTCTCGGTTTTGAAGGAACTGGTTTATTCCGGTCCCTTATGCAATAACAAAAAAGCCACATGTCCAAATGAAACTGAAAACTACAAAAGACCTTTGAGACCTCCTCAGGCCTTAAAAATGCCCAGCATAACCCTAGCTTTCATTTACTTTATCAGATAGAATTTCCACTCATGATGAGCCTAAGCCGATGCTTCTGAAAATGTGATGTTGCAGAAGCTCCAAGCTGTTGAAAGTTTGGGTTATTTTTATGGCCTTTATAAGATTTGAAAATCAGACGTATTTTTTGCATTACGATTGGATAAGCGAGTGTGGGAAATGATCGATACGTAACAATAACTCACATACTGATCAAGGTAGATAATGATTTAGACGGCAAGTCGCCAAATTAGGCAGCTCAGAGATATGCAGATCAGTAAACGGCGAAATGAATGGTATAAACTCTGGAACCATGGGGAGCTTCACTACCTACTTTCTTATGATGGAATTTAGCGCATTATTGTACCCAATGAGAGTTTATGTCTATCGTCCAATTCGCAGGATTTATGCCTCACACAGGGGCAGAGAAACAGAATAAAAAAATACAAACAATCAATAAATTTATCTCAAATAGAATTGCTGATTTGCAGCTCGTTCGATTGTCACATTTGAGTAGCCTCATTCTGTCAAGATGAG
>NW_008751675.1:2530583-2557032 GCF_000715545.1 Opisthorchis viverrini
TCTCTTTTCTCCCATATTCTCCTGTTACTCTTTCGCATTCATCGCTTGCACTCACTTTTTATGTTTGTGACCACGCTCTTCAAAAATAAATGATAATATATGATGGAATTTAGCGCATTATTGTACCCAATGGGAGTTTATGTCTATCGTCCAATTCGCAGGATTTATGCCTCACACAGGGTCAGAGAAACAGAATAAAAAAATACAAACAATCAATAAATTTATCTCAAATAGAATTGCTGATTTGCAGCTCGTTCGATTGTCACATTTGAGTAGCCTCATTCTGTCAAGATGAGTCACGTTGAAATGCCCTCACTCAGAGGACCGCAGTTTGGATGGATAGGAATGTGTTACATGGTGAATGCCTGGATTGGATCGGATTTTTGCACAGACAACAATGCGTGTTGCATTTTTAGATGAAGCGCATAATATCAGAAAAACGCTTCAAAATATTACAAGGACAGATGACCCTACTTGTCTTGCCTGTGAAATCCACTCCATGTATTAGCGTTGCATTTAACCATTGTCTGAAATATATACAACTGTGAAGAGTGTCACCGGGTTCTCTTAGCCGGAGGTTTAGGTCAGATTTTCAGGCACAGTCTTGCACTTAGCCTAAAGCACATTTCTGAGACCATTCGTATCAAAACTGTTGGAAATATATCGTTATTTGAATGAATAGAAAGCTTTTCTAATGCTTAGACAGTACAGAACAGCGGATGTCACTTAGCATCAAGTTGTTTGCATCAGATCAATACTCAACCAACTATGAAGAGTGGCAAGACTTACCAGATAACAAGCATCAGTTTGGGTCTCTTGTTTCTGCGCATATGATAGTTAATGAATTGATTAATTAGGGATACTACTTGCTCTAATATTTATTGACCAAATCCGTCCCGCTTCATTTTAATTACATCTCATAGAAATTCGGTTGCGACATCTAGACTTTTCCTCCGATAATTAAGAACGGATTCTAAAAGAATAAAGTAAAAACTGATGCACGCCAATGTGAGTAGAATGCATGGAAGTTTGAAACTTGACAGTGTGTAAATTAGGGCGCTGCAACTCCAAAATCGACCAAAATTAATAACTTCTTGAGGGCGTTATCACACAGGGGGAAAGTTTTCAGAGCCCGATTTTTGCGGTGTCTTTCCACAGCTAGATTCCTCACCGACCGAGACATGGCACAAATGGGTAAAAATCTTGCATTTCAATCGGACACCAGTGAGTGCGTTTAATGAAACAAAACGAAGAAAGATGCAACGAAGAAAGGTAAGGGACGCCATTAGACCAGCTTTTACTCTGTTCTACGATTGACTGGTTTTCTCTGTCCATTGCTGATGGATTTTTCACTTTGAATTTGATTTCCATGCTATCTGATCCGTCTTCAACCCCTGAAGTGTAGACTACGGGGCACGTACCTGTCTTTGACTTCTGCTCTATATAACAATAGAGCGTTTCATCTACATATTCCTTCTCCCAATGAAGTACTGTAACTCATAATGCAATTAAATTTCATTCCTCGTTATTTCATACCCTTTTTGGTCAGTCCGACTTCTTTGAGGATACAATTTTTATCATATAGGATCAAGACAGTTGAAATATATCAAGTAAACCAAAACAGTTCTTGAACTTAAATCGCATCTAGCAAAATGTCTTTACAATCTGTAACTTGTGTCATCAATTTCAGACAAATTCAGGACTACACATAAAAGTTAATCCTTAACGAAACCGAGGGGAACATAATTCTTGAAGTACAGTCATAAAGCGTAAAAATTAAAGTCATAATTCTAGTGAACGAAGGTTAAAAATTTTGGGGATGATACTACGGTCACCTTCTATGTCCGTACCAATGAGTTTTGGGAGAAGTCGTACTGAAAACAATGAAAGATGGCTGGATACTCGGTATGTCATTCTAACGTTGACATGAGGTAAAACAAAGGATATCACCTTAGCAAACCCCGAACCTAGGTATAAGAGAGCATTTTTGCACACGCGCTGGGCACGCGACCACTGCACGCCCGATCATCAAGTTATCCGTTTGTTCGCAAAGGACGTGAAAAGCTGAGATATGCATGTTCTAGAGAAAGAAGGGGGAAGTGGACAAGAAACTGAGAGACGCGTGATAATCAACCATGGAAAAAAGCGGCCGCTGCGCAGCCTGCATGAAATTATCTGGGGGCAGCCTCTCCGCACCATCTACAAGAGACAGTAACCGTCTCTTGTCAAAACTGTCAGAAACGTCAGTGTAGCCAGCGAAAAACAGGCGCACATCATCCTATTGTTTATCCAATGCCAAGACAACCGAGTAAACCGGTCCAGTACATCTACATGAAATAATAGTGCTCAAATTTGTAGTCCACTCTTCATTTTTGAAGTGAGGTGCTCAAATTGTAGTCCACTCTTCATTTTTGAAGTGAGTAGCGTAGCAGTTACAAGTAGAGATATTATGTTCCAGTCAAGCGGTGCTAAACATAAGTAAGGCAGATAAGGTGAAATTTTTCCAAATATCCAAATGCAACTAAATGATCATTCGCAAAACCTAGTGGATTTTTAAGTTATTCTACATTAACAGGCAAAAAATGCTCAATTATAGTGAAGCTCTTACTGGCTCTATTTGAACTCTACCCAACAGAAATTTGACCCTGAGAAGTGACTTGAAATCCCATAGATGTGTGTGTGCATGTTTTTACGTGAATGCCATACGATTTTGTTGAGATGTCCTGTTCAGAGAACCATCAAAAGAATAAAAGCGTTTCTGGATTCGACTCGAACAAAGTCGATGGAGCGAGAATGGTGTTGCTTATTTCCCTCGGTGAAATTGACCAGCTAGGCTAAAAGGAACTCGCAGAATGCAACAGATGTTTCTGTCGTAGGGTGTAAATTAATAATCGTGATATAAAGAAAATTGCGACATGTACACAAGCGCAATGGCTCAGTGGTAAGAGATTAGTATTTCGAACCCCACCTTTGCCTCTCGACTTCCCCTGTCTAGGTTTAGCAGTGTCCCAGCCATGGTGCTTCATTCTGGTGGCACGGAGGCTAGGCACCGAAAGGGTTTCTACAGCTAAATGATATTTTTACACATGCGTTAGGATTCCCGTTTGGTGCAGTAAATCCGACTAGGTGGGGAAAATCATTGAGCAGGTTAGATCAGACAGAATGATGTCATAAGATTTCGTAATTGTTTATGGTCTCAAGGACGGCATTATTGGCAGCAGTGAGTGACTTAATGTACTCACTTGAGGTAGAGATCTCATATCAGTCATGTGAAGAGAGTAAATTAGGTGGCCGGTGATCGAAGAATCTGGATTTGGGATCGATTACAGCAGATTTATTCCGGTCTGCCTCTCTCATTCCACGTACGGCAGTGGGGTGCACACTCCATCATACGTATTCCGAGCCCGCTTATCTCTTCCAATAAAACCTTTACTGCAACTTCAGGTGAATAAAAACGGATGAAGTCTGACGTTGAGATTACTTCTTGAAGTGGTTCCGTCATTGTTAACTTCGTGTACCTTCTCTATCACGACAGTCTTGATGGCGTTGCATGATGAGCTTTCATGAATGTGGTATTAACACTCGTTTGGATGTAGCTGCTTGTAACACCCCCTCTCAAACGACAGACGGAAACATTCAACAGCTTCCGGAGATGTACTTTTGCAGTGCGAGGGATAACCTCCATCTTTTAGTATATGACTCCTCTTTTAGTATATGATGCACAGGCCGAGACTTATTCTAACTGACCAAATAAATGCTCTGCTTGCCATAAATCGTCTGGTTAAGACCAATGCACAGGCCGAGAGAAGTCTCGCCGTCTAGAGGGCTAATGTTTCGGCTGGATGACCCAAAAGTCTTTGCTGAAAACGCGGAAATAAATTCTCGTGTGAAATCCAGCCTAAGATAAACCAAAGGCGTCTCAGATCTTCAAATAGTAAACAAAATAAACCTTGTAAGACAGAATCGAATTGGTGGACAAACAAATGTTGGGCGAAACTCAAAACAAATGAATCGATTGCAGCGCAGTCAGCCTGACCATTTGATTTGTTCTTGAGCGTAAAATCACATTAGATGAACAGATATTATATTCTAAGGAAGAATCACTGCTTTGTATAGATCGAGTTCTTAAATATAAGCCAGTCACTGACGACAGGTCACTGCGACCTATTTTTCTCCGGCTAATTGTTAATAAAGGCAATTTTTTGAGCGGAATGCAAAAGGATGATTTATCCGCGTTCGCTAAGATATATCCATATAGTGCCGATGCGTTCTAACAGCTTGTGAAGTCCAAGACTGACCGTGATGTGATTTCGGGTGCACGGGTTCAAGAAAATCCGTAAAAACGTTGGATGATTTTCTGGGTGGCAGTGAACCAAGACAGGATTGCTCAAACATATTCTTCTCGGTGGGTTTTCTCGTATCAACGATAACGATTCTCTCGCTAGATTTTCTTAGATAAGTAGAACCTACCCAACTTTGGTTTTGGGTTGTCTGCCTTTTCGATGTGAGCCGCGATTCGTAGAATTTCGGGCTGCTCAGCACCCTGCACTTTCATAAGTATACCAGCGGTTATCAGCTGGAATGTTAAACCGCTCATTTGGAGGGGATCGGTTTTGAATCTTCTTGATGAGTTGCTGGACCCCTCACTAAAGATTATTCTCGACGATAGTTGAAAATGTTGTTCAATGTTTCTTGGCTTTCCACTGTTTATTAGTTTTGTGTTATAGAGTGAAATAACTAGAAGCTTTCATTATCATGAAGCTCTGTTAACCGACCCACAGCCGCAGGGATGAGGCCGCCACCAGAACAGTCATTCACACGATCACTCGTTGAAATGTCTGGGGATGAAGGAATCGAGTCGCTTTAAAATAAGGGATAGTCAACCATACTGTCACTGGTGTTGGAACGATGCGATGTCCGAGTGCTAACCGAAAAACCGATGGTTATCATTTCCTCAGACATCCAAGAGGTGTGCACTGCTGTTTGGGCGCAATACGAATGGAAGAGTCATGATGCGTCTTAGGCTGGCAGCCTGACCTACTTCGTTTTTAAGTGCAAGGTAAACTGAAGGCCGGAAATTTCGGACATACGAAGGTGGTGCGCACGAGTTTACTCAAAAGCGTGACAGCCACTTTGTTAGCTGTATTAATTGACCCTTTGTAGCAATCAACTGTTTACTCAATGAGAGCTACAAGAATAACCTTTGGAATTGGACATCGTTTGTTGCGTACTTGATGCTTTTGTTCCAGCACGAAGCTTCCTTCCCAATTCGAAGTCGGGTATCGACCATTTTTGGAATGTTCGAAATGCGACGTATTCGGATTTATTAAGAATAGATGTTTCATAGATGATTCGAACAGTGATTTGCTGTAAATCCTTCACAAACTTCACTTGCAATCAACAACCACCAACGAATCACTCTACAGTGATCAAGACAAACAAATAGCGGACTTCTAGACGAGCCGGGAAAGTAAGCCATCTAGTAGTTTCACCCACGCTGTACATTTAGTAGTTGTGGATGATAGGAATAAGCCTCAATCACGTGTTGAGGTAATCAGTGTTACTGACAACCCTATCTCCTGACAACCAAGGTGAATACACTGACATTACTGCGCTAACATCCACATCTAGCCAGATATTCCATGAATATCATTGAAAGCGATGACCGTAAGCAAGTGGAACGGATGGATTTATCCAACCAAACACTGACGGCATTTCTTAGTATGATGGCGGAACTGAGCTAATTGCCACATTCGAAAGGAACAGATCAATTGCCACCTGGCCAACATTTAATAGAATGCACCGAGTACAAATATTTAGACATAATGTCAACAGGTAGACCCCTTTTGCTCGTGCATACACGGAGAGCGTGTTTTCAACTTAAAGCCACTTTCCGACTCCATCTGAGTAAACAATGAGACAGAGCCCGCCCATCCATGACCGGCGCCATGGATTGTAGCAATTTTACCACCGCCCCCCAGGGGACGAGCCCAGGACGCCTACGGAGCCATACACAAACTGTGCTCTGAATTCTTGCACTGGGCACAGAATTAAACTAGTGTCTACTCTCAGTTGTATACACTCATGCGCGACTGCGCATGACCAGCTTCAACGGGAACCATCTGCCTACTGCGATTGTATCAAGTACGATTCGTGCTTTCACTCCTCCCACTCACACAGCTTACTGTTCAACTCTCCAACGTAAACAACGTAGGTCTAACGAATTCCACGAAGTTTTGTGAGCTGCATGAAGATGATTCCGTTAGAAGAGCTGGCCATACTAACAAATCCGCCCTTGATGGTTTCATCGAGCATCTGTTCGAATAAAAACTTCTTTCATATTAAAAAAGAGTTGATAATGGAAGTCCTGATATCTGGCTATCGTTTGTCGATCAGTCATTGAATAATTTACAAGAACATAAGAACATTTTATGCTGCTTGATAGCCTCAAGCTGAGGGTGGCAATATAGTCGGGTCCAATAAGTACGGAAGTAGATTCTCCGATCTAACTCTAGTGTCACTGCCTCCTGCAGTTAAAATCTGTGCATGTTGTTCACAAACCTTCTCTATGTACCCAAATTATGAGGCGTTGTTTCAAATTGGCAAAACCTGGGGATTTCGAGGCAAGATTCTTCAACTGATGCCACATTTATTCTAGCTGTAATCGTTAGAGTTCCTGAATACTTCGGTTTTATTTAAATAAACACCTTCTTCAAGCATTTAAAAGTCTTCCACTGGTCACCGGCGATAGGTCACGGACTTTTAAGGCGAAATTTTCGTGAGTTCAGCGAAAGAATCGTGTGAGAAAAAATACGTAAGTCGGTGTTTTACCGCCAATTTCTGCGGTCATGGTGTGCTGGCTGATGGCAAACTTTATACCTTCCTAATTGATCCAAATAGTCATTCCGGGCAGCATCCAAATATCCGAATAAGTGAGCGCTTCTCCGTTCTGTCCAAGCAGCACTTCCACACTTACCCCGTTATACGCAGTATGAAATGAAGAAACGTCGAGCCCACTAGTTTGAGTGGCAGTGGGGTTCATGTTGGGACATCTGCGGTTGTAGACGTACCTTGTGTTGCGTGATTTGTAATAACCTGGCTAAATCGTTAGTCAGAATCCTGGACCTCTGTTGGAATGAAAGTTATTATCAGGAAGGTCGGATTCCTGAAAGCAACTTCAGAACGCCCGGAACCTACTGCTCCACCAAAAACTCAACTGGAAAGCCGGCAAGCATCCAGGCCAATCAATCATTCAATCAATTCAGCAAGACCTGATGAGTGTTCTTGCGGCCACAGAAGCACGACCGAATGTGATCAGCGTTTAGGTTTTTCACAGAGGCACGATCGATGTTGATGGGTGATCACTAACGCCTATCAGACAGCCTGGATCAATGTCAGAAAGTCCCCTTTAAATAGCGTGGGGTCGTTGTAACTTTTGCACTCTCACTCACTCGCTTGTTCGGAATACAGCTGTTGTGTTCCCCTCTGTGAGTCTTTTCTCTCCGACACTAGGCACTGGAACGGGTCAGCAGCAAATACCACAGATTGACGAATCAGCAGATATAACAGTTATTTTGTTCACATTGTCCGTAGCTTAGATGATCTCCAATAGATTCAACGTGACACACACCGAAAGCAAGTTCTGGTGTAAATAGAAAATCGTTCCTCCGATTCCTCGCTCTGCTTCGGCAAATCTGCAAGGTGAATTCAAGAATCAGGCAACAGTGGACAACATAAGAATGGGCAAAATCATTGTTAAAGTGGTTGCCGTGTTCCGCGTTTTCCCCTTCTAAAACAGTCAGACAAATAGACCGCATGCACCCCAAAAAGACGTCGCTGACTGTTAAACAAAGAGTAATCTTGGGGATTTGTGAATGTTCAGCTTCCATCATCACACCCTGTTATTGTACAAAAGGATTGCGAAATTCACACGTTTATAAGCATCCCACTCCGGAAAGAGTCTCGAAGCTTAGAATATGATAAACAACGTTTGGGTTGAGTCATGAGAGCGACAGGAACACCGCATTAGCACGTAGGGTGGATGGAAGCTCGTTAGAAGTTCTATTGAAATGAGGATAACAGTGGAACAGAGCACACGCGTATAATCTCCATTTTGTAGTCTTATGCAGACTCAGAATAATAGGTGAGAATTCGTTTTTCGTGGTAAAGGCTGAATCACGTTAGGGTGCAAGTGATAGTATACCTGTTAAGTGTAAGGGGATGCAATGTGTGAGTCAGACAAGAGTCTAAGAGTCTGTTAGGCTGCCGGAAATCAGTTCTGGTTAATATCTTGTTTTGGGTGTGATTGAATCACCACTGAACAATTAACTAGCGACAAAAATATACGCATGTGCTAACGAACTGAGGGTGATTCTCGCCCCTTGGAATGAACAGAACCAGTCAGCGTTGCAATTTGAAAAGCCAGAATGCACATTCGCGTCACATGTTTAAAGGGATTGTGAATGTCACAGATTAGGCCGTTGTTTCTTTGATGATGCAGAAGTTAGAATGATGTAAGTTATTCTTGCATTGGACGTGTTGATTAAACCGAAGAATATCTCTTTTATATACGTAATGCACTACTCATAAGGTTGCTGAAAATTCTCCAGCAGCACACACTCAGTTTCGCCCTTCTTGGGGCTCGTCAAGTAGGCGCAATACCCGAGTTTCCGTCAACCTCATGTTCTACTTGATCACATCTTACTAACGCCCACCTGACCGCAGGTGACTGGCATGAACCAGTAAGAATGGCCTGTAGCTCTATCCTAAAACAAGAGCAGAAGGAAAAGCCAGTTCTCTGGAAGAACCTGCTAGCCAGGCCGATGTAAATCTGAGTTACCGAAAAAGGTGCTCACTATATGGGTGAAATGTGAACATACGCTATACCCAGACAACTCCGAAATTACATCAAGTATCAATTATAAAACGCTTGCTTTGGAGACAGCTTATACTAGCTTGTCTTAGGTTGTTAAACATAGAAATAAAACTGTCACGTTCTCACTTCTTAAGGAATGTCTAAGTCTCTACATGAATAGACGGCCATTACGTTGCCTGGAAATATTTTACTATCCGTAGCAAAATTCATTAAAAGTATTAACACTTCACCTGGTTTTCTTTTACTCTTGTGGCAAATTAATAAAAGCCGTTCCTTGCAAATGAATCCCGATGACTGACGGCAGCTGGGCCACCACACCGTCAAAATGTAGAGGCTTGAGAAATGAGGTTATGGGGGAAAACCTGCAAAAAACGCATAATTCCAAAGACCCATAGAGGGGACGATTTCCTGTCCACTCGCACAGTTCCGAAGATTCTTTCCATTCCCCAAAATTTGGCTGTTTTTAAGATAACTGTGAATATCGCATCACTTCTTTACAGAAAAAAAAACAAAAATCTAAAGATAATGAGCTTTTTCTGCAGAGAAGGCGAGACCAGAACTTCTTATGTTTGGCACGTTCTTTTCATCCAGACTTCAGTCAATATCTGTGAACAGTGTTCTTCCCATATACTGCTGGGGTATGATATCCTACTTATTGCTGTTAGCGAGCAGTGCAACATTCAAGAACAACACACAAAAAATTGAGCAGTAGCAAGTCCCTTCCTATCACTGTGAGGCGCCTCAGAGCAAGACTGATTTCACTGGGTGTGTGAAACTTCCTTCTGAGGAGTCATCACTTGAAGAACAAGTCAGCGTTTGGCCACGTGATGTGGTTTCCGTTACTGAAGGACTAGTGGCTATAGTCCTGTCCATGTGAGAGCTAGTTACACTGTTGATCAGCCACTCCTGGCCAAACGATCAAGTACTCAACCACTGGCCAGAAGATCGCCGACTGGAAGCTAAGTTTTCCGAGATGCACACTGTAGGCGATTCCTAACAAGGGTGAAACAGCTGTACAGTGCTTCCCGGTTTTACTGCGAGGTTTGGTATCACTGCCTGAATGAAACCCCTATTGAACTGAAATACATCAAAGATAGGCACTGAAAGGTGCAAAAGCTGCCGACTCGATCACGTTTCAGAAAATTTTCTGTGGCTGTATATGTCGCGTTTTCTGAAACTTGGAAGATTAGGTTAAGGCCCTTTATTAAAAAAAATCTGCCATTTTACTGTCCCGCAAATCCGTGTCTCCAGGAAATGGAGATGTGAACACTACACCAATTCAGGATGGTCAGTTAACTATGTTAGCTCAAATTAAGACCGGATTATGTTGACTGACAACTGTGGTGATATAATCTCATGGAATTTATGAGTAAGAAACATCTGAGGGCAACACAACCTACATACAACATTGTGCGACAGGATTCCTGGTGTCTATAGTCCATAGTGAGTGCTCGGATAGAATACATTACCATTTTATTAAAAAGCCACAACAGAACCAAATTTTACACAACATTACCTTAAGGGGAATAGAAGTTATGAACAATATTGCTGGTGGTTTTATACCTTTTTCGGATACGGAATCCCAATGGGTTGCCTACATACGCCTTTGGACAGATACCTTATGTCGCCTGAGAGGCTGAAGAACATGGTACTTGCAAGGAAGTGGCAGTACACCTAAGACAGTTTCAATTAGTAACTATTTTCAATACCTTTGTGGCAATCGACTTTCAAGTTTTAAATTCGCGGATTTCTGCTCGATAGTAACTGTTGCGCAGTCGAATCTTTCGAACCAGAATCTCATAGGAACATCGGGGGATACTTCCTGCTCGTGAGACTACTGAACGGTTTTCTTTTAAGTGTTTCCTTCACTTACAATCCTGTTTGGATTTTTAGCAAACACCGACAAAACGTGCTCACTAAAATTTCACTTCCAACTGAATTCGCATCACTGTTACGTTAGTAAATTCCCCCTCTCCTTCAGGACGATCCATGAGTAACTATCTATTTAGACTTCCCGGAGAAAAGCTATGAATATTCCGAGGTGTTAAACTGGAAATCAATCGGCTTCCGAAATTCTGGAAGGTTGTGTTGACTGGCCTAGAACCGGGTAGTCTCATTTCCGAGTTAAAGTAGACGTTTGTGAGTCATGATCTCTACACCGTACACGTGTAGAATCTAGGTGGGTGGGTGCGGCTGACAAGCTCTGACATGCGGAACAAGTACGCGTTTGAATGAAAGCCTGTCTATCACCATGGTGATTGGACGTAAACTGGGAGGTTGCAATTTCTATGCGCTGTCTGCTAGATCAACCACAGAGGCAGAAGTACGGTGTACAACTTGATTTATTCATAGCGTGTTAAAGCTTCTCCATTCACATGTCTACATTCCAGTGTTTTCGACAAAAACTGACGTATGGAAATCATATTTTCCGTGGCTTGTACGAGTGGTTTTACACGAAATGCAGCGCGGAATCTGTAATGCGTGGTCCAAAGGCTTCACCGAGGTTATTTCCAACTGTAGGACCAGACGGGTGAAACACACGCCAGTATATTGATGGCAAAAAGTGGCTTAAAACTGCTCACCCCTAAGGAATAAAAAAAAATCTGAAAAGGAGCTGTATTTTGATGCTATAAGGAACAACACGTTTTGCTTGTTTGCTTGACAAGGATTATTAATCACACTTTGCCTCCATAGGCAGTGAAGATGTTCGTGTTTGACGAAAGGCACGCTGGTAAATATAATTAGTAGTCTCGTAAATCTGTGTTGCAAGTTTTTTCCAAACGTCTTTGGCCTCGTACTGCCTCGTGAACTGAAAACATTAGCAGCGATATCATCGGAAAAACCTGCGTGAAAAATGCTATCTTTTTTTTTACTTTTTTAAAATGTATTCACAATCTTCAGCTTCCGGTCAAATATAGACGGTTGTAAGGTCATTCGTACTTTTACAATTGACTAACATTCCATTTCAAAATCAGTATTCATAAACTATTCAGGTCTGGGCATTCCAGTTCGTCTCTGATACATGAGAATGCATTTCTATTCTTTGTTTCTATGGGTTCTTTTTGTCCTCGTTAAGTTTCTTCAATTTTTGGTGGTCCATGCATACCAAAGCGCTGTCTGTAAGCCTTTTCTGTTTGGCTCCCGGTGTTCCTTTGTCCTACCAGCCAGTAGTTCAAAGCCTAATCCAGCTCGTGATGTAAACTTTCATGTATGTCTTGTTATTCAATTCTCCACAGCGCGAGACAAGCAATCGTCTATAATCTAATCCCACGACGATCGCGCCCTGAAACGGCCTTTCCCGAAGGGTATGTAGATAAAGAACATCATATGACAATTCAAAGGTTTATAAGTAAATAACAGGTGTTAGGGTAATCATATGCCATATTTAGCTAGGTTATTTGTCAACCATGATTGCATCTACCCAGTTTTCTAGCGCGTCTCGTAATGAAATCCCTCGCTGTTGTATATCATATATGCCATTTTACTGTCTGTTTATATTGCTTACATCCTGCTTCCTGGTAATCTGCTCTTGTGATTGCACAGAGCTCCACTTGTCTTGATCTGGTTTTCCCTGAATGTTTGCTGGAATTATTAGGAATAGGTCATCGTCAATTAAAGATTAAGCAGGCCATGCTACAAATTATCCACGATAAGGGCAGGAAGATGTTCGGGACTGCCAAACAAACAGTTGCTCTTCCGTGTTACAAAAGCTAGTTCCCGTATCGGACAACTTTCCTGTGTTTAGTAATGTCCTGTTGTTTATACGAAACAACACCTGGCGGTTAATCACTCACAGTTACGGTTACGAATACAAGCAGACAGGGAAGCCTGCCTCCTTAGATCAATGAGCTCTCTAATCCTGTGTTTGTATATCTGAAGCATCAATTAACTACTGGTATACGGTTTATCGGGAACCAGAAATATTGCTTCTGTGGCGCAAATGATAAAAGAGAAACTGCAAAACTATTATGGCAGTTGTTCTGAATGCAGCGTGTTTACCGATAACACTGGTTTTTTCCGCGCAGACCATAATAGTTTATGTAGTAAATAAAACAAAGGAAGTCATCTCAATGTTCATCACGAAACAACGGACGACGAATAGGTAGTAAGGTAAACTACGCGAGCGAAATGCTTACTCTCAACTAGCGGCGGTTGTCTTATAGATGGAAATGACTTTTCACTTTGCAATATTTGCATGGGCGGGGGATTTCAAGAGCTCTTCTTTGAAAAAAACCCTGTTTAACAATCTTCATCAACGGACACATTAATTAGACCCAGACTCGCAGGGCTCATAATCCCGTCTCGTTGTACCTGTGCCTGCAATATTGATGTATCAGAAAATTTGTGTCAGAACAGCAAACCGGACAGGTCGAACAACTGGCAAAACTACAAAAATTAGACTTCTAAACTAGAAATAACCACCCCTTTAACAAATTCACATTAAGTCCTTGTATTTACTCAGAGACCACATCATTACTAATTGCCCGGGTCATAGTAGAAGGGTTTGAACGGAAATCAATCCCCGTGGGCGGGAAATGCAGCCAACCTTGAAAGCACTAATCTAAGTTTTCACAAGGCAAATTGTGCTCGATATCTACATGATCGCAGCTTGGCCTGTCGAACTGACTATCGCTATTAACACGAGATTCCGTACCGATCATTTTGAAATTTTTAAAATATCATTTCTTGCCGGGATGACGAAGACAGATTCATCAGAAAAAAGTAATGTAACAACCCCTGAACCAAATATTTCAGCTTTATGGACCCCAGAGACAGAGATAAGTATAACTTTAGTATTTCGTGATGTGAGAGAAACGACATTCCTGGGTGTGGCCACTGGGATAAATGATCACGAAATCCGCTCAGATGGAAACTCTTCACATTCGGAGATATCCCAGTTTTGCAGACTATGATGCACGGAGAGTTTGTGGCTTCACTAATAGAGTAACACTATAGCTTGCATGTGTATTCCAGAATCGCTGGCCAAGAGAGAGGCACATACGAAACGTGTTCAACAGTGAAAAATGTACTAATGTGCGTGGCAATCTAATTTCAACGCTGGAACTTCTTTTGTCCATAACCATATTTGATTTAAGAGATTGCACCTCCAATAAACGCTTCCCGGAGAAGCTTGAATCAGCCTGGCAACTGTTTAGTGGAGATCGGTTGCTCAAAGCGGCTTAAATGACCCAGCCAATGAATCCGTACCACGCATCTAACAAAAAAACGGTAACCAATATATCAAGTTTATAGAAAGAGAAGGACTCCAAACCACACCTTTGTATTCGTGTATAACTTCATTGCAATGTTTACTTGTGGCATACATATCCGCCTTTATTGGGTCTAAACTTATGATGGCCTAACAACAAGGCGTCCCAAATTCGCCACATAGTTCCGCACCTAAAAGTGACCTGAACAATGAAGCTGGTTGAATAATTTGGCGCGCGTGTCAATCCCGGTCAGGACACAATCAATAAACAGTTCTACAGTTCTTTCGGTTTCTTAGTGATCGCTTTTTTCGTTTTTCCGTGCTTCTGATACACCAAGCATCACGCTAGTATGCAAATGTGAATGGTATTGATTCTTAGGCAACTTTTGTTACTTAATTATAGAGCTAGTTTCTTTTTTCGGTTGCGCTGGCAACATTTATTTGCGTTCATTATTTAACGGGATATCCATACACCCCGCCTTATCTTCAAGGAGTCTACAAATGAAACACTTTGATTGTTTACCTTGCGTCCGTTACTGTACGCCTGAAGTGACATTACTATGCCTTGAAATGCAAACTTGCGGCAAGATGACACTGACGGCTGACATCAAACAGAGAAACAATGCTTTTCCGCTTTTATGCCAGAATGCTGATTTTTTAGCATTTTCCATACAACACGTAGTGCTGCAAGCACCTCACTAGCTTAGACAAATAACCATCCGTGCACTACAGCCATGTTTCGTTAGGGTGGTATCTAACTGGGCTAATTTCGCATCCGTTTCGATTAAAACTCTGATCAGGTCATTCCCTTGGACGGGATATTGATTCGTCTCTTGAATATGTCGTTTTTATCAGACACGTTATCGTTGGTTATGACGGCCATCAGCAAACACATTATCCACTACATCCGAAGACAGACAATTTTCGGCCCTTGCTTTTTTCCATTGGGCATTCTGCATCTTCTGTTCCCAATGCACTGTTCACCATGCCAATCTCCTCGTGGTCAGAAGAGTGACATGGGCATATGCGTGTATCCGTATTGAACATCTGTATAAAAGCCTTATTCATAGGCGTTTCTAGCAATGTGAGACAGTGATAAAATCGGTTCCTCATTGTTCGCAGACTGCCACGTGTCATACACTGAGCATCAAATGTTTCCCACTTATGGAAAACACTTGAGACCTTCTGCATCCCTGCATCATCAACTGTGGTTTGCGTGACCAAAAAACCAGGCAGTGGGGAAAACTTGAAGCAGGTTTGCATGATGGGACAAATTAGTCACGAGCCTGTACTGCCTGAAGATACGAGTACAAAGATTCATGGCATACTTCGTCCTGGAGAATGGAAGCATTTAATCTCGCTTTATTTTCGTGTTCACTGACTGGCCTTACAGCTTCCTATTTGATAAGCATCACGTTTGTCGCCTGCTTCTACTATGGTGGTCACAGGGCTCGTCTACGACAGAAGACCGCAATAAATGCTAACTCACTGATGAATCAATTGTTCCTATTAGGGTATTCCAACATGTCGAATTGTTGAAAGCCTTGATATATACTGCTTATTTTGCAGTTCATTCAGGCCGGTTTTTGCCTACAAAGTTCGCATGTTTCAGTGGTATCTCCTTGCACTTTGGTCTGTAAAAATACCTTAAGAAAATAACGTTTTTGGTGGGATTTCCATAGAGTATTATGGATGAAAATCTAAAGGAGGCCGCTCTATCCAAGTAAAGCAGCGTATCGCATGAAAAAGGGATTCTTAATTATTCACACCATTTCTATTTTATTGAATTGTCCCCTTTGCTTAGATACGGCAATCACATAATCTATATAAAAACGCACGAGTCTAACTGACGTTTTACAGCAATTGGCCTTACGTTTTCCACTTTCTGATACTGTGTGGAAACTTATTCAAATAGGAACAATTTCCCCGACTGAAATACGTTATTTTGTGTTGCGATCTTGCAATTTTTTTTCATTACTGGCTAGAGTACTTTGCCTAAATTGCTAATGTTCGCAGGGTCCCTTGATTCGTTCAGAGTGGCGATGCTATAGTCGAGGACATTGGACAACCTGGATCGGCACCGTTATTTCACATATACAGGCTTTGTTAGCAACCATACGGTATCTCATACGGTATCTCTTTTTGGAACTTGGAATAATGCTTTCCGTGTACGGTCCTAGCCGATTTGAAGAAGGCAGCCGTACGAGGCTTCCGTGAGGCCGATTCATAGTGGTCACATGGTCCATTCGTCTTGAAGCAAGATAAGCAGGTTTTGAGTTGATTTGTTACATTTATTCTGAACGTAACTCTACTGGCGGTAAAGACCCAAGTAAAGATGTCCCATTAAGTAAGATGTCCCTTCAAAATAATATGAGTTTCCAGGATTTTCCTTCCTGTTTTGGAAGAAAACGATGTGAAATCCGGTTTTGATGTTCTCATACTGGGTTATTATTTGGAAGGCACAACAGGACAGAAGCGTGTAGTTACTGGAATACTCTACCGCAGTTGTGAGTTGGGAAGAGACTAGTGCTGTCAGACACATCTGAACCAGTATCAGATGCTGTGTCTCACCAACCGCAGTTGTTGAACTGTTTACCTTTCAGGTTAGAGGACTTTTATTGCTTGCCCCAAATGGGTCACATCTTGAGAGGATGAGTGGCAAAAATGATCTAATCAGGGGTTATTCGTAAGAATCCGGCTTTTTGAGCGTTCTGTCGTATACATCGTTCTTCCTAAAAGCACAACTTGCCCTCCTGAGATGTTTTGTAACCGACAGCATTTTGATACACTCCAGGAACATTTACCACAATTAATTTCATTATAAGACAATCAGAAACGCATCAAGCTATAAATTTTTGACCAGTATTCCGTGAGAAGATAGATTGTATTTCTCCAAACAATTGGTATGTGTTGATTGCCTTGAAACTTCACAACGATCACCAGTACTGTTGTAATCTCCACGTCCTGACGGCGGTTGTGCGAAAATTGGCGTTCGAGAAGATATGTTTACTTAGTAAAGACGTGATAGAATGCAACGCGGTTTTTCTCATCAAATCGCACAAAACCTGTGGTATCTGCCCCTCATTTGATAAAGCTGACTTAAAAATTTCCCGTTATACGTCGACAAACTTGCCTGAATAGGGAGGCATACTATCCTTAGGTCACGCTAATGGCTTATGTAATTATTTCTTTATTGACTCTCTATATCTGCTGCAATATGCAATAGAAAGCATATAGAATGATATTGGAAATGATACAAGTGGCTTTTTGCGCCTTATCATAAGTTCGATAATATTTCCAGAAAGAATAATGTTGAAGCTCTGTTATGAGAAAAACGTTTAAAACACGAGTATTTTAGTAAGCTGTCGGCTGATTATTTACAGGTAAGTCGAAGTATACTAAAATCTTCACACTCACCAATTCATCATTTGATTGATTCCAATTTTCAGACGAAAACCAAACCAAATTAACTATGTTTCCGGCGGACATCTTGCCGATCCAGTTTTCTTTCCATTTTCAGTTAAGTTGTACAATAACGGAAACGACTCCTGCTTCATGCGGAAACAATCGGACACACCACTTGAACAACCCAAATTTATATCTCTGCATCTCGCTGCACAAAACCTCTACCCGGATTGTTTCAGGGTCAATGCAATCTGAATTCTGACTGTCGTGTCTGTCAGCTGGAGTTGGGTTGTACATCGCTGGCATTTGGATCGCATGCTGTGACTAGAGTTTGATCAGACAGCATTTTGCAAGGTTTTGTGGCTTCGTGAGGATACTTCAAATGAATCTGTTTGAGCACTACTGTCACATGTGAGTGTGACACAAAACTACTTGCATACTGCGAGATTTACTGAAGTGTTCAACCTTTTGGTCTTGAGTGAGGTGTTTAATATATATATATATATATATATATATGTATATATATGTGTATATATATATTCATTACCCGCGAAATATCAGCCGTGTGACAGGCAAATGTAACAATCCGTCAAATGTCCTGAACTACTGTCTTGTATTGAATAAGATGTCAAGCACCACTAACATCATATACTCCATGCACTTTGTTATGCATTGTCCCACATCCTGCTTAAGTGCATCATGCTAGCATCCAGTTATTCGGACCACTTGTCGTTTTCCAAAAAACTACTGATTTGCGTAATCAATAGACATCACTTTTAGTGCACTAGACAATCAAGCCAACTAAAGGAATGAAATTCGATAAGATAAAAGTAACTACTTCACCATCTTGGTTAGGATAAAATGGCTGACTACAAAAGCTTCGAACAGCCTATGGCACTGAATTTTTAGTTACGAAAGCTCGAAATTTACAGAGGCAAATACCAATGTATTAGTGTAATGAGTCTGCATGATGCTCATCAGTTTGTTTCACCCGGGTAAATATGAGTGCTACCTAAGCGCTCCAGTAAGATGGTAGAGGACTACTGGATGCCGAAAATGCAACCCTAACGCTAAGACCTAAATGCAAATGATCGATAAATACTAGGTCACCGTTCGCTGTTCACTGCTGTGTTCGGAGGTTGTGCGCCTTCATTTGGTATTATAACTGGATTTGGGCCAATCCTCCGGACGGATTACAGGTTGAGACTTCGTATCCAGGCAGTTTTCTCGCGCACCTGAGGTTGCGTGCTGAATCTTTCCTGAAAGTGCACATTTGGAAATCATAATCATGGTTAATGGCTGGCATAACCCTATCACATTTCACACGATCTAGTGAATTCATTGTGCGAGGTGTACTGTTCGCATTCAGCCTTTTGAGGAACTCTGTTCACTTTGCCGCAGCGGCCTAGCCCAGTTACCAAGCGACGGATGCCATTGAACTGCAGCGGCGTAGCCCAGTTACCAAGCGACGGATGCCATTAGTTCTCTATTTGCCAGAGAAAAAGCCCTTTGCCGGCCACCATCTGCCAGCGCTTTGTCCCTGCTGTCAGTTAGAACAATCCACCTTTACGCCCATATCACTTACGACGCCCGGTTCCTAGCCCATCTGTCTAAAAATGACCCATTAGTTCAACTAGTGTGACGCGGCCCAAAGAAGAAATGCCAAGTGTGAGTTAGGATTGTGTGTATATTTTCTTGACATCCTGAGTGTTCCAACTAGACAACTGCCGGACGTCAGCTTCTTGGCTGCTTGCCACTTGACTGGATATATGATTGACATAGTTTAGTTCTCCTCCGTCAGAACCTGCCGCAGTTAGAATGCTGCCAATGCGCTGATACTTTGGACACCTGGGGTATGATTACTCATTATCCGTTAATCGACAACGATGTCTGACAAAACTTCGTTGCCTATTTAGTTACGGATGAATCAGTTGTGTGAGTTATGGGAAGAGCGTGATTTCGTTGATTATTGCTCCAGGCAACGAGCTTTGTCAACCATCTGAACAGAACACTATCCGTTTTTGTAAATCGTTCACAGAAGGGAATCATTCGATCTGCTTCTTCACTGGATGAAATAGTTGCGTGCTTGTACGTCCCGTCCGGATTTTAAAACTATCTTCTGTTCATCGGCCGTATTAGAAGATCTTCTGAATTGTTCTGAAGCTGCTGGAAAAGAACCACGCTAGTCATCGACAGTCATCTGGTTTGGCTTAAAAGCGTCACGTGACGCGTATCTCTCAATTCGTTGATAATAATTCGGGGTTACCTCCAGTCTTTGACATGTTGAGGAGGGGAAGCGCGGTGTTTAGTACTGTGAAGCCCGAAAGGCCTAAAACCACCGCACAGCCGTTTCATTCTTATAGAAAATCAGAAGCAGAGCACAATCCGCAGCTCTTTTTTAAATGGTTGGGTATTCAACTACTAGCCGATAGTTCAGGGGTTCGAATGAAACTGGCGATCGATGAAATGCGTCCTGCCTCAGTGAATTTCACAAATGCTGTACTATGAAAAATAATTGATGGATTGCTTGTAACAAATGGGTCGTGACATATTTAAGCGTTGAATTAGCAAATGTCATTTTACGGACCACAAAGTGTGCCTGCACAACGGGTGGGTTTGCCTACGGCCTCTTGTAAGTGTAGAACATTTTCAGCATCCAGATCGGAACTGTCAGCTGCCTCGGCTGTTTTAATAAACATTTCGCCTGGTTACTTCTGAGCCCACCTTGATGAAAGAGAGCTACTTTGAAACTCAGTGCACTCACTAACCCTACTAAGTTTGTGCAGACACTCTATATACAGGAGCCATCCCTAAATATGGATGAAGCACCTGATACGTACAAAAAAGAACGAGAAATTCATTAAGGTCTTCCATGAAAAGAAAATCGATATGCAACTGTGTGTATGTGTCAAAATCAGTCTAATTTGGATTCTGTTAGAACACAGGTTTGACAGAAACTCGGGGAATACGCCTACCTGATGAGCCCCAAGGAGGGCGAAACTATCCGTGGGCTGTTAAAGAGTTGTCAGCAATCTTGTGAGTACTTTCCTTCATGAAACCCAGAAAATTAGTTTCTGCGATTTTAAATCCAACGCACCGAGTTTTTATTTTTTCCACGCGGAAGCTGCGATGATGGTGGTATTGATGATGATGACGATGATGAACACGACAACGATGACGATGAGATGATGAAATCAGTCTCATGGCAGTTGCGGCATTGTTTACTTGAATCCACAAAGCCTTTGTTGACAACCGTCTTGTTGTTCGGTTAGTTCCAAGCAGACTTTTAATAAGACTGTGGATCTGAGTACATTCTTTTGCCGGAGCCTAATAGTAGTATATCTACTTGACAGCGCTCAGATACTTACTTTTGTCACAGATAAAAGAGGTTCGCACGATTTGGTCGAAGAACCGAAATCCTTACATCCGAAACGGCATAATTCTTCGGAAAGCGTGTGATGATATCAAGTTCTGTTGATCGGTGTTCAACCTATCACACCACATTCACCAATTGGTGCTGACATTGCCGTACGACATTTCCTTATTCGTGGTTAGTCGTTAGATTCGTTGACTTTTCATCTCTCCGATTTACTTTTAATACTCAAGTGTACATCAGTAGATTTTTGACTCACACGGGTATCCGCAAGCCATTTCCACTACGGCTTCCACTGTGTTCTCCCGTACATTATATCCGGCTTAAACGTTTTACTGGGTTCCACGAATTGCATCCATCTATTTGTTTTCGTCTGTTGGGATTAAGATACCACACAACTCACAGTGGTATACCTTTGAAACTCTGATATTTTATCGTGTAAATGTATGCACTGTTTGAGTGCAACCATGGCACAGCTGATAGCATTACCCAAACAGATGTAACATCAGTATCTCTTCACATTCTTCGAATGTGATCTCATCTCATGTAGCCTGTAACGCTAATCTAGAACTGTTAGCTTTTGCTGAGTTGCAACTGTCCTCTCAAATGCAAGATTCCCTACTCTCATCTACTTTCGTACACTAGTAGCCCCAAAGCCCTTGTCTGCTTTCATGCCAACATGAATGCTAACTAAATGAGTTCACCAGGTGATGTGGTTGATCACGTAAAAAGCTTTTAGATTGTGCGCAAAGCCTGAGAGACGTAAATAGCAGTAAAAGGACGTGCGCTAAACTTGGCGTCGTGTCTGGACTATGGCCTGATATGTCGCCGCCCAGAATACTCAGATATTGAAATCAAACCCAAAGTAAACAACCAGGACAGTGGTCAAAATAACAGTGCATCCAAACCTCCAAAGATGCGAACGGTCTACAGAGGTAGCCGAGCGAATGAAACCATGGATCAACATCCTACGTGACTGGGTTAGAAAGTGTTAAAAGAATTATCAAAATGACAGCATGCGTTCATTTTGATTATTTTTACAACTTTTTAGAAATGAGAGTGTGAAAACACCCCTCCGATATGTTTGAGGAATCAAATTCGTTATCGTGAAAACTGTGGCTAATCTTCACACGTACTGCGGTGGATAAGTTTGGCAAATTATATAGAAGTCGCTTTATACGTATATACCATGAAAGAGAACTTATTTTCAATAAATTTGGCAAATACATAAACAAAACATTTGAATAGGACACAGATAATAAAAAAAATCTCTTGGGGTGTTCTACTCTAGGACTGCCTTTCCGATTTGGACTGTCATATCCGCTTAACGGTTTTAATTATATCCAACTGTCAAAATGGATTAATGAGAGACAGGCATTTCTCTGCCTTTGAGTGTCACCGCGCAGGAATTCGAATAGACAGGAATGCTTCATCACAATAACTGTCAATAGCCAGATAATATCTGCTCGGATTAAGCAGCATTCGCTCGGATTTCAATTGCCACGCTCATTCGCCCAACCCGGAAGGAAAGTGCCTGCATCCTGTTCTGGATTTTTACCGCTTAAGTTTGATGGACAGCAGAAATTAAATGACAGTGTGTACTATGCGTCAACCGATGCATCCTAGACGGACTGCTCCGGAGATGGAAGGTTTTACTCATGGATCGCAACGAGGTGTACTGTCTTCTAACAGACGCATGAAACAGAAGTATAACGTCCACTTCAGTTAGTCTCATTCATTGATGCGCAGTTCGAAGGTCGACGGTAAATAAGCTTTGCGTAATGGAACCGGATCGTACTTTGAACTTGGTAGAATGAATATGCCAATTCAGTTTCACCGGCAAACCTTTATTTATTCCTGAAGAAGCATCTCGTGGAAAGCAACCGACAGTCATCTGCTGCCCTGGCAAGATTTCGAAGGGCAGTTTTGCCTGATTAGAACGGGGATCAATGGGAATTTCGCATCGTGAATCAATTTTGATGGGTGCAAGTAAGCACAAATATAGATAAATAAAAAGCAAATTGTTGCTCCAAAAATCGCATACAGATGAGCTGAATAATCGCTTTGTAGATCCAGCGCCTCGTCTCACACCTAACAATCATCTTCCATATAAGGCCGAATTCGGAAATTGCATCCCCTTCTCCTAGTTCCTAATTGTGTGCATTAAGAAGATGAGCACGCTTTCTTTCAGATAACATTGCTTTCAAACAGTGAATCTTGCCTTGCAAATATGAGTCGACGCGTGAAATCATGTTTCAAACGGCTTGTTCGAAGGAATTCTCGCTGTTGCCAAGCTTTCAGCAGAGAACACCTGGTGAACCTGATGGCTTTTCTGTACCTGTCATCAATTCAGCTAATCCAGTAAGGACAGGTTTCTTGGGTAAATAAAGAGGCAAATATCCTAGAGGGTGTTTGAGTACCTTAAAATGAATCTTTTCACGAGACAACAACATGCCAATTCATCATTAGCCCATCTTTTCGTATACGGAACACCATATCACCTTTGCTACAGTCTTAAACCACTAAGGTTTCCGAAAGAAACCTGATTTGGAATTTTAGGAACTCTCACAGCCGTTTAAAAATCGGATCGAATTAAAAGTGTCCCATATTGACCCACTTTCACGTGATCAGAAAACCAAACGTTATGCACAATTGTTGCTTCTGACGAAACCTTTGATCCTTTACTCTCGGGTTTTAGCTCGACTGATCCCGGTTCATTCTGTGGATTGACTTTATCTTTTCCTGATTTTATGCATTAGTTATGGATATTGAAATGGTTGACTACGTTCACGCTGTTGACTAATACTTCATCGTAATAGTTGGTGGTGACGAATTTGCTAGTTTGTTTAACCGCTTGAGATAAGATTCGCTGTGAGGATGTAACACAACAAAACGTCACAACAAAACATCGTCCTTAAAAATAGGCGTCGCTCGCAATTTTGCAGCACGTAGACAGGGCAGTCTTTCTCCTGTTTGGTACCCGACCTTTGCAATTTTAGTTGCCTAAATGCCTCAGAATTTCACGATTCTCTTGAAATCAAGGCCCTAAATTGGGTGAAGATATATTTTAGATGTGAAAATTTGTGGGCTACATATGTGATTCCCCTGAGCTATATCTTCAGTTGCTCCATCGGGATCTGGCTTTTCAAATGGGTGGTTGCAAACGTTTATTTTTTACTACTTTGCTGACGGTAAGCAACTTGGTGAAAAGGTTTGGTTCTTCTGAACTAAAAATAGCGAATGGTTGTTCAGCTCACCCGAGTGGATTGACCAGTTATCTATCAGTATCAAAAATGAAGGAATCCGGCTTGGTAAGGACATTTCAGTCATTTTTTCTTTTGTACCCCGATGTGGGCTACTCAACGGATCCATATTGAATACTTAGTAGATTTGTGGTACTAAGCCCGATTGCTAAACCCCGCATAAACACTGATGGGCATAGCTCAACATAATCCGCGCATAACCATAACGGGGTTAAGCATTTATTATCAAGATTATGGTGTATTCATAGAGTTTGAAGTAACTTCAGTAAACCTCTCATACCTACAGGTGCTTGTATTCTGCCGCTCAGATTGCGTACTAATAGGAAAGGCGGCTAAGAATCATCGATTCTCGAAATTTGAGAGACATCCGTGGGTCGTATGGCTGAGGAGCACGTGAGTGAACACAGCTGACACAACGCAATGCAGAAAAAACCAACCATCGCTTCGCTCCAACACTGACAACGCACTAACGATATCAACTCGATTTGTGTCGAAAGATTTGAAATCAAATTGTCAAAATCAGCGAACAAACCAACGACCAAATTTAGATGTGTGATTTGGTACTTGATGATGAGGCCTTTTGCAGAATAAACTGCATTGCAGAACATCTCCAATTTTGTCTTCCGGAGTCCGAGGGATACATTGAAATCGGGAGGATTTTATCCGAAACAAGAAAAACATGTTTCGTTCTGGATTACATCCATTGCCAATCCAAAATCACAATATTCTCCTCTGCACAATAAGAAAGCAAAGTAATCAAAGTGAAATACTGCTTGATTTCTATGTACGGACAAGGAACACGTGTACGAATTGACATGAAGATGCTTTTGCGTCTTGGCATTCGAAAATAAGCTTGTTGACTGCTCAGTACATCCCGCGATATAATCGTCGCAATTTTTAGTCTGAGGAAGTACTTAGGCAAGGTAAAATCATACCTGATCAACCAGCATCAGGGCTATTTAAAGCACATAAAAAACTTCCACAAACAAAAGTTTTTGAGAAAATAGGCCCAGGACACGTGTTCCAATTTGCTGCTTTGTTTGTTGTTTCTTCCTCAGGCAGACTAGCCATAACTCGTTCTGTGTAGCACAGTAGCAGTTACTTTGTGAATGCCACTCGTCAAGATACCCCATTTTTTCGGATCGCTTTGTATGCCACACAGGCCACGGATGGTATGTATCTCAGTCTGAACTAAGTGCTTCTTATCATCCCACGGATGCCTTTCGAAACCAGAAGAAACTGGCGCCAAACAAGTGGAACACCCCTTGGGCTCGTATAACGTATGAGATCTGTTGGGTCGTTGAACACCAGCTTGGTGCGTATCGCTTCAGAATACATTGGACGTTTGGCAGGGTTAGACCGGAACAGAACAGATTGTTCCACTCTGTTCTGAACATGAAAAAATAATTACACACGTGTGGCTCACGTACGTCTGTCTGGATGTCTCGATAACAACTGATACAGCCGACAAACTAGATTTACTGAGGCGAAATGTACTAAACACGGACAAGAAGTGACAACCCGCAAATGCAAAGGAACAATATACAACGGACAAATATGTGAGGGACGTTTTTACGAGTACAGAACTTCATAATGACCGAAAACGGAGAAAACTGCCTGGAGTAGTACTTGGGACCGTGTAACTCTATTCCGGTATTTGCAGTATAGAATAAAGTGCGTATTCGGGGGTCTAGTTTCAATAAGTCAAGATAAAATCAGCTCACCTGTTTAAACTTACTCCTGCCAACGTTTAAGTTCACCTAAACATAAAAAGTAGAGCTTTATTTGGACAACGGAAATAGTTGAAGCAGTCCATTCAGCATCTCCAATGTGGGTGGCTTACTTCTAGCTGGGGATCAATATCAATGACCTTGAAACCGGGAAATCATTGTCCATGAATTGGGCGGAAAGTCAAACCAACAACATTTGTGTTACAAACGGGAAATGTAAATGTAATGCAGTCCGCATTTCATGACACTGGGTGGGCTTAGGGCTAAAACTATTCAAATCGATACCAACTAAATTTTGCCACATCGTTCGACGAAACAAATAAGCACTTTCCATGATAGTGAATTCTATTGGATCCAAAATTTCATTTCATTCTTGTTTATAGTCATCATTCCAAGATTATATATATGGACTCGAACTCACAAATTATTTGGGTTTTGGATACCCGAACGACAGTGTTCACTCCCTTCGTACATTGATTGCTTAGTTTCAAAACAATATGAATTTTTACCGGACTAGATATTTTAACGTTTCCTTGTTAGGTTCTACGCGTAAAACTCTAAAAGGGTGATTTATTTTGGTGCACACACTTTCTA
>NW_008751675.1:2558065-2558733 GCF_000715545.1 Opisthorchis viverrini
CATGAAGATGCTTTTGCGTCTTGCCATTCGAAAATAAGCTTGTTGACTGCTCAGTACATCCCGCGATATAATCGTCGTAATTTTTAGTCTGAGAGTATACTTAGGCAAGGTGAAATCATACCTGATCAACCAGCATCAGGGCTACTTAAAGCACATAAAAAGCTTCCAGAAACAAAAGTTTTTGAGAAAATAGGCCCAGGACACGTGTTCCAATTTGCTGCTTTGTTTGTTGTTTCTTCCTCAGGCAGACTAGCCATAACTCGTTCTGTGTAGCACAGTAGCAGTTACTTTGTGAATGCCACTCGTCAAGATGCCTCATTTTTTCGGATCGCTTTGTATGCCACACAGGCCACGGATGGTATGTATCTCAGTCTGAACTAAGTGCTTCTTATCATCCCACGGATGCCTTTCGAAACCAGAAGAAACTGGCGCCAAACATGTGGAACACCCCCTGAGCTAGTATAACGTATGAAATCTGCTGGGTCGCTGAACGCCAGCTTGGTGCCTATCGCTTTAGAATACAGTTGACGTTTGGCAGGGTTAAACCGGAACAGAGCAGATTGTACCACACTGTTCTGAACATAAAAAAATAATTAAAAACGTGTGGCTCACGTACGTCTGTCTGGATGTCTCAATGACAACTGATACAGCCGATAATACTAGATTTA
>NW_008751675.1:2558860-2582272 GCF_000715545.1 Opisthorchis viverrini
TAATGACCGAAAACGGAGAAAACTGCCTGGAGTAGTACTTGGGACCGTGTAACTCCATTCCGGTGTTTGCAGAATTAGAATGTAAAAGAGGCGGAATAAAGAAGCTGACATGTGCAAAACCGCCGAGTATATAAATGGTACCTAAGGACTCTGGAATATTCAGTGCGTACAACGTTGAGACCTGTAGATTCAGGTGTCTGAGCACCAAAATCGATTGTATGTCTGTCTCAGGCGCCCTGGGATGAAGCAACCCCACGAATTACCCTTCGTCTGTGTCAGTGCCTCTGTTGCAGTACTGGTTGGTGGTTTAAAGTTTTCAAGCAGTGATGCGGATGTTTCCCCGGTAAAATCTTTTTTGCCACTTTCCAGCATGTTCTAAAGAATGTGCTTTGATACCTTGATACTGTTTGGCTACCTAAACTGAAACGATGTGTATAAGATGGCACGATCCCAAAGATAATCGGTTATCTTGTAGACCCGTAGCTGGACAAAAAATTTGTCAAATTTACAGATCCGTGATGAAACTGTTCCCATGTGTTAGCGAAAATACCGAAACGTTTCAAACCGTCATGCACGTTTTATAAAGTGCGTCATTCGGGGGTCTAGTTTCAATAAGTCAAGATAAAATCAGCTCACCTGTTTAAACTTACTCCTGCCAACGTTTAAGTTCACCTACACATAAAAAGTAGAGCTTTATTTGGACAACGGAAATAGTTGAAGCAGTCCATTCAGCATCTCCAATGTGGGTGGCTTACTTCTAGCTGGGGATCAATATCAATGACCTTGAAACCGGGAAATCATTGTCCATGAATTGGGCGGAAAGTCAAACCAACAACATTTGTGTTACAAACGGGAAATGTAAATGTAATGCAGTCCGCATTTCATGACACTGGGTGGGCTTAGGGCTAAAACTATTCAAATCGATACCAACTAAATTTTGCCACATCGTTCGACGAAACAAATAAGCACTTTCCATGATAGTGAATTCTATTGGATCCAAAATTTCATTTCATTCTTGTTTATAGTCATCATTCCAAGATTATATATATGGACTCGAACTCACAAATTATTTGGGTTTTGGATACCCGAACGACAGTGTTCACTCCCTTCGTACATTGATTGCTTAGTTTCAAAACAATATGAATTTTTACCGGACTAGATATTTTAACGTTTCCTTGTTAGGTTCTACGCGTAAAACTCTAAAAGGGTGATTTATTTTGGTGCACACACTTTCTATTGTTCCAAAATCACCCACTTCTTTCACTATTCTAGTGTTTATATGGTGTGTATCAAAAGATTAAAAAATATGCTGCTAACAGTCAGCAGATTAACATGAGTAACTTGCTGGCTAGTGCCACTGTAAAACTTAACGTTCGGGTTAAAACAGATATCTGATCACCTAAAGCTGAATTTGGGAAAATCATATGTACTAATATGCTAACTACAGATCTGAGAACATTAATATTTCTGGAACACGAATATCCTACGAAAAACTTACAAAAGACGGTTTACATCATACAGATACAAGTTTATAGCAACATTTTGTCCAAACCAATTGGAACCAAGTTTTATTTGTTATAAAAACGAAACACAATACCATTTTTAATATTCATTAAGGCAAAGAAAATTCACACTACTCTTACTCCATATGCACTAATTTTTAGAGCGTTATTTTAAAAAAGCTTCCACGATTCTTCAGTTATTATTTCGTCTGATTTTGCATGCAGCTACATGGGCATTTCAAACAATAAGGTAAAAAAATTTAAAATGGGAATTCCACTCGTTAGCCTTGCTGGTAACTGCCATTATTTTATGCGCAACATTCAGCAAAACAGCCCCAAAATATTCCCCTTTATTCACAAACACGTGCTTGCATTTTAAAGTTTATTGGAAATTTGAAGGTGGTAATCCTTTCAAGCGAAAGCAAAGTTTCCGTCCCGAAATACCAGACAAAGTAACCAACCCGAATGGAGGGATTTGTGGCTGAATGGGGTCAGAAAGTTCTTTGACTGCAGCTACGCAGTTGGACAAAAGTTAACAAAGGGACCGTTTGTTCGAATACAAAAAACATTCCTGAGGACGGAAAAAGCATTGAAAACCAGTTACATTTGTTGTTCCAGGTTAAATAGGGGTTACCAACGAACCTGTCAGTTTTTGGCCCAAATTCTGCGAATTTCTCAGCAAGTCCCAGGATTAACACAAAGTCACTTTAAACTGGCAAAGAACGGAATGTCGTAACATTCATCAGTTATCTGAGTTTTATTTCGTATTTCAAGACTGGTTTTGTTTGTTGACTGTCCTCACCCAAGCGTGACATTTCTGACTGCAAAGCAGATTGAAAAAAAGGTAGAGCACTTCACAAACCGAGATCTTTTGCGAGACTCTCAAAATTTTGTTCGCATTTGCTAAATGTTTCCAACCTTACACTCACTCGCAGGGTGATTAGCTGATAAACAAATATTCCTAACAATAATCTAAATTGTACTGCATACATTTAATATCCAGAAGGTCGAGTCCATTATGACACTTGTAAGAAACATGTAATGTTTCAAATGCGTATTAAGTCTCTATCGATGGTGCGATGAGCTTATACTTGATTACAAGTGCAATTAATAAGTGATACCATCACGGCTGCGTGTAGATGCATAGCCTGAGAGTAGACTATCCAATCTACATATGAGCGACATCGATAAAGTTCACTTTGCATTTATTCTCCGCTTCTAGAGACAAGGAATGAGTCCATCTGAATTTATTATTTCAGAAGAAATTTTTGTGAGCCATTTAGACCCAGAAGCAAATAAAAACCTGGAGGAAGAGTGGATATATTTAAATCCCCTGTACTCCACGGTGAGCTCAGCTCAATATAACTTGATTACGAAATTTTTGTCAGTATTTTCATATGACGCTAAGACAGCATCGGATATTTTGCCTACAGAACTCTAGGGTTTCCGTTCAGGACGCTCTTACATGGGGCGTCATAAATTGATCATTATTCGCAAGGAAAGCAAGTAAAAAGCTTTCCTTCTTCTTCACAATCTCTCACGTGCCGCTCATATGGAGGCAATAGCAGACACGACCAAGTTTAAAATAAAACACGGTTACAAAAGTTTTATTTCAGTACATTCGCAAGTTTACTTTTGCACGAAACATATATACTAGATAAGGAGCCTTGATATGTCAAGGTGGGCAAATATATATAAACCTAAATAATTAGAAAAGACGGTTTAAATCTGTTTCACCAGCACGCGCCTCAGAAGATGCAACAAGGCATTTGGGTATTTTATTCCAAACATTCTGACCGGATTGACACACCAAAAGATTCTCATCTGTGTCAGACTTCCGCCGTTGAGATATACTTCAAGAGAAAAACCAAAGATTTTACGCAGTGAGGTTGTTTGTCTTGAGGGTTACCTTGGCAGAGGGGGAAGCTACATTATTGAGCTATTCAAACATTGTCTATCTCATCGCACAGACCGAACCTTTCCAACCTTCTGTCATTCCGGGCAAGCAGTTTGTTCAAAAAGGCAGCTGCATTGATAGAGTTGAACCTAACTTGTTTAAAGCACACAAAAATCTAGTTTTTATGGAAATTCACCCAGAAACACATTTGCCAAAGTGCGGTTAGAGGAACAAATGAATCAGCTCACTGAAAACAAATGATCCCCTCTAAAAGAACGAACTTAGGGATATTTTTTCTCAAAGGTCTTCACTTGTCAATCCAGAAGCTCCAAGTCATTGCTCAGGCTTGTAGTTCCCAACTCCAGTCCCGTGGGATGCCTATAGCTGACGGGTTTCACATTATATACCAGAGGTAAGAACTTTTCTGTCGTCCAACAAAACAGCGATTTGATCAACTCTGTTAGGGTGATATAAATTATGCATGCTTTCCCACGAATGACTTAGCTGGGTCGAGAGCACCAATCTCATCAACAAACAATTCCCGATCGCCCATCTTCGTATTTCCAAAATGTTACCTGTCACACAGTGAGTCAAACTGAGTGGTAGTTATTCTCCCTAATCTCAACTGCTGTCCCATTCATTTGTTATGTCCCAGCAACTGATATGACGCACACTCGTGGAGCGAAAACGAAGAATAAATTTGGGAAGTACTTCCGTGGATTCCCAGAACTCTATCTGTTGGAGGATATTTCCTGAGGAGAAACACATGGGAAGCGTGGGTTTTCGTACCAGTAACACAGGGAAAGCATAATATTAGTATCAAATACGTCTTCGGCTGCACCCATTAAAGCAAGCTTGAATTTGAGCAGGTTTTTCAGATTAACCTTCCAAAGATTTGGATTCTTTCCACGACTGGAAGCAAGTAGATCAAAACTTATGAGCCGTGAGCATTAGCTTGTTCTGTACAGTGGTGCTGCTGTCCAGTCACTTTGGACAATACGTAAATTTCATGTTTCGTGTTTTAGAAAGACCGTGTCACAAATTTTGTCCCTCCTGAGATGTGTTTAGCATCGTAACAACCTCTCCAGTTTGGGGTACGTGTTGCAGCCGAAATAACTGTAGGTTATATTGTGCAACATACAATACTTTATTCCATACTTGACTCTTTCAGTCGATCGTCCGGATGACTTTTGACTGAAATACACTCCAGCTGTTGATTAGGCCCAACGAAACCACTTCACCAAACGGGTAGCCTGGTGTTTTAATCGATGACGGTAATTCTCTAGAAAGCGAAGATTCCCGGTTTTTCTTACGCGATGCTGAAGGGCATCTGAACTTTGATGTTCCACTTGATATGGTTACCTACCACAGCTCGAAAACATCTTGTGCCTCAATCGGTGTTTTGTTGTTGAAAGATGGAAAATGAAAAAGAAACCACGTAAGAAAAGAGCATTTATAGCGTGAATGCTGCTTCATAACTAGTTGTCGGCTGGCAGCAAAAAGTTACGGTTATGAATACGTTCGCTTCCGCTTCAGTGGGGAGGTTATCAAAAGAGGTGGAACTGTCACGTCACTTTATTGCATACGGAAAACGTTTGCCCTAATTGGCCACAAAAGCATTTCTAAAGAGTAGTCGTTTAATTTACAGCTTACTTCAAATTCGCAGTGAGTCACTTTCACTGGTATTTTTAGATGATAGTAGTACTGCGTACTTTCCCGTGTGCACGATACCCCTTCTTCCTGAAATGAATAAATCCTAGGACATACTTGAACTAAAATCTACTTTGGACTGGCTGCCTTGCATCACGCCTGTTTGAAAAACTACATTTAAAGAACTTTGCAGGATTCGCTATCGAGGACCTCCCAGCTATTGCCACTTGCAGTTCAGTCTGACAGGATCTATACAGCCCAACTGTTGTTTATTTTTTTAACCTATGGTTGTGCATCAAGCCAGACGTTTTTACGCGGAAGACACATCAAGCCGCTTTTACTGACGCCACACAACAGTTTAAACTGGTCATAAATACATTTTGATGACCTGTAGATTTAGTATTTCACATCCTACGGCGTAGCGGTCATGGAAATACAGCCTTCGGCTTCGTAGATGAATGCAATCTGACCTACTTGTTGGGAGCATTGACCTTTTGTGGCAATCAGCGAATAATAAGTAGCAGCGGTACACCGCCATGCGGATGACAACGCAAAAATTCAGGATACCATAGTCGTGACTGGGGATCAAACATCATGTGGATATTTGGCCAAATCTATCGTCGCAAACTTGTGTTTTAGGTCGGCCTTTGTTGATAGTCACGATGGTTGACCCGTAGTAGTCCAATGACCGTCATCACGAATAGGCTGAGTAAGCGTCACGTGAAACTTCGGATTTAGTTTTTACAATGAACCCCCCCCCCCCAAAATAAAAACAAAAAAAAACAAAAAGTCAAAAATTGAAAAAGGCAAATTTCAAAGATCAAGATCATGCTAAAATCCTCTTTAGATTACAAATTTCGGTATCAGTTTACTGACGTGATGTCCTCATTTCACAAGTAGAATTCGACAATCTTTTTGTACGTCATGCACTGAAATAAGCACATTTCACGCGAATAAATGATGCACATCCAGCCCAAAATAGCTGTTGCAACAACCCAAATATTTCATGTTAAAAATGCGGTATCCTAGCCTAATAATGCCCTGTGCAATGTTAGGGAGAGCTCAAAGCTTATCGATTAGTATAACTAGGCTTTTGGTCTTGGAATTGAGACCACCGTTCAATTAGGTCACACAGATTTTGTTTTTCTAGATTGGTTTGGCTCCCATATTGTGACCCATTCCGTACACAATTGAACTATAGCCAGTGACGTGTAGATCTTTTCAATGAGCCCATTGGCCATTTTGGGGTAAAGAGTTTAGAGCGGAATTCAACTGCCTATTCCAAGATAGATCTTGGGGCAATGTCTTCGTCGTAGCATTTCATTGATTGACCGCTCCTTATAGCAGCCTCTCTTGTAGGGGAGGGGACTTCCTTTGCTGAACCTGGATCCTTGATAACTTTGACCGAATGGCGACCAAATACTTAGGTCACACAGATTTCGTTTATTTTGATTGGTTTGGCTCCCACATTGTGACAGATTTCGTACATAATTGAACCATAGCCAGTGACGTGTAGATTTTTTAATGAGCTCATTGGCCATTTTGGGAGTAAAGAGTTTAGAGCGGAATTCAATTGACTATTCCAAGATACTACTTGGGGCAATGTCTTCGTCGTAGCATTTCATTGATTGACCGCTCCTTATAGCAGCCTCTCTTGTGGGGGAGGGGACTTCCTTTGCTGAACCTGGATCCTTGATAACTTTGACCGAATGGCGACCAAATAAAACACTGGAATCCGAAACTTCAAGCACCTGAGTAAAGAATAAAAAGCATCATGAGAAAACTTCTCACATTGCTGGCAATGGTGGCCAACCACATGTCCCCATTCTTTGAATGCTTCCTTTTTATTCAGTACGATTTTGGTACTCCAATTGAGGATGTGACTGTTAGTCACTTTATGCAAACAGTTTAAAGACGCTCCGTGTCGATGTTTACAGACAAATTGGACTAATCAAAACCAACAGAAAAACAGAGGTCAAACAGAAATTTATTCTTGCTTAAACTTGAACATTATACAACCAACTTTATGCTAGAATTTCCAAGGCAGTGAAGTGTCTTTGAACGTTCTGAATCATTTGAAGCTGTTACCATTCGTGTAATAAAAATCCAGTTTCTGCTTGGTGAAAAACACCGAAGTTTTGTCATTCTCACTCACTGACATTTTGATGTACAACATGGCAGGGTTACAGAAACTGTGGAAATACAGGTTGCCGTGAATGATTAGGTAACGTAATCGTCGTCCGATATTGGAATACATCTCAAGACTACTTTAAATCTTATATTTAGTTTAGAATAGAAACAATGAAGTTACTGGAGTAACGGACGTTGTGATCAAAACCTTATCTGTGGTGTTTGATTGGACTGCCCAGAAGATGTAACGGAACCGGGCGGTTCTCCCTGGTTGTGCGGTTAAACTATTACGAGTGCTCGTATCTAATTTTTCAGTTTGGCTGTCTTGTAAACCTTATGTGTGTCAGACTATTAGCTATGGTGGTTTGCGGAAGATGGATATATTCCGCGCCAGGTTATCAGCGACCTACCGGCACTAAAACTTCTAGTCATGATTCCTAGTTGTGTGATTGTCATGGGCAATAATCTCCCAGATTAGTAAAGTTGTTTTGCCCCCAGAAAAAGAGACTTCTGAGAGTGCTCCGTCAAGATAATGTTATCCTCTGATAAGCGCTTTTTATAATCCTCTATGACAGAAGACAAAGAGATATATGCAAAAGCTTTGTAGTTTCATGGGCTCTCGTTATATCAAAAAAATCAAATCATGTTAGATGGCCTACTCTGATATTGTGTGTGGTCCTCTTTCCCAAGTTTCCCCTTTCCATGTTTCATACGGGGTGTTTTTGAAAATTGGGCACGCTCAGTTTTGTAACGCTTTCAAAGAAGCGGGACGTTTTCACTGTGATACGCAATACTAGTAGAGAGTGTTGGTGTCGTCTTGTTATTTGCTGATTGCAACACAGTGATGTCACCAAAAACGATTGCGCTTAGGCCTGATATATCTACAATGAGGGAGATAAGCGTTTGTGCGTTTGCGCTAGGGTTATCACCACTGCACCTCAAATAATTTGGTCAAATATTGAAGTATATACACCATAGCTCCGACATTATTTTTTAGCTGGTTATATCACGGATATCGTTCGTTTTATTGCTAGCACAGTCACATACCTGTCACATCCTTAAAATTTGATCAACTTGTCAAGACAAACTGTTGTTTACCACGAAGGCCTTGCAAAAAATATTGCTTTCCATCCAACGACCAGATATATGACTGTGTAGTTATTGAATGTCCTGGAGGTGACATTGTGCAATAATTATCCTAAATCGGCATAACCTCAACCTTCACACTCGCTATTTCTCCCGGGGTCATTAGCCAAAACGGCGCACATTTTATCTGGCCAACCGATAAAGTGTTGTCTTGCACATTCCCAACATTTTCCTTAATTCAGACGGAGTGCTTCCTTTGTGAAATGTACATGGTTACTATCCGGCGGTTTTCCCATCGTTTGAGAACGCCAGCAGTCTGTGGTCGACTAATCCCTGTGGAGAATCAAGGTCACATATGTCCTATTTGTGGTTTAATTTTACACTACTGCGGCACAATGAGCTTATTAGTCGTTCTGGAATCTTCGTCACTCATACGATTGCCACCAACAAACGGGACGGACAACTGGACTCTTTTATCTGACTTGCGTTAAAGAAAGCCTGTTCCAGACACCCAACGTTCCTCTAAAGCCGGCTATCGGGATTCGAAAATTCGATTATGTATATCTGGTTACCAATAATACAACATTTCAGCGGTACCGGCAGGAGGCTGACGAGTTTCACGTTGCCTACCACGAAGACTGGCGAGAATTCCGAAGAAGAAAAATCTGTACATAGCGCGATACACTCATCTGCACACTAATTTGGTTTTTTGAGTGACTCACCTGGAACCAAGCTGAATCTCTCGTTTGTGATGTTCTCAGGCAACTGAATGTGCTGCATCTGGCCATACTTTTATATCAATAGGCCAACAATATGATAGTTCACATTGTGTGGATGGTGTGCAGCGTGTCAGAATTAACTCTGAAGTGACATTCACAGTAGGACTGAAAATTTGTGAAAAGTTAGAAATCAGTTGTAATTGAGCAAATGTTTTAGAATAGAGGGAATCACCAACAGGCGGTTTGCATTGTTTGCCCTATCAGACGTGTGATGTGGATAAATCACGATGCTGTCTACGTCCAACGCACTATTTATCTGGAAAACCGGTGCTGACAGGGAAGATATGTTAACGTGGGTTGGCACCTGTTTTCTATCGTACTGCGCACCTGGAAACTGTGTTGTAGTCGTATGTTTTCAATCAGACAATTGTTTCTAAGCAGTAAAACCTCACATCGGTAGTTTTGCTAAGATTTATGATATTTCTGGTTACCTCGCAGACAAGTAGATTTCCTTGGCTATCATGATAATCTCTACCCATAGAAAAGCCTGATAAGATTAATGCCTGAAATAGAGAAAACCACAGTGAAACCAGGTAAAGACGATTTATTCGTCCTACAGAATTTCCCCGGTCAAAAGCTTTCTGTGGTCCATTTTGTGAATCGTGGAATTCGAATTGTTTTGGCAGTCATCTTTGATATCCAAGTGGCACTCCAGGTAGTTTTCAGGTCTTCAGAAATCTACACATTGCTTACGCATGCTCAACTCTCGTCGCATGTTTGTGAATTAATAAGGCCAGTGCATTTAAGCTTGTGTTAACTTTTAATTTTGTGATTAGACTGAAGAGAAATTAGACAAACTTCGATCATCTATGAGCAAGGTATGTACAGCTGAGCCTCGATAATAATGGTGTCAGAGCATTCTGCCGATGCTTTCACAACAGTGGGAAGGAGAAGAAAGGTAGTAAATTTATCATTATTTTGTTGCTTAAGTGTATGCCTTGTGTATATGAATTCAAATTAGCTTGCTACACAACAGTCTGTCTATCTCCTCGTTGGATTTTTTCACCCTCTGCACTTCTTCGCACTAGGTCACGGAGACCTCCAAAAGTACACACTTAGGATCAAGCTCCGCGATCCTGCCTGTAAAGGACAGGTTTGTCTTATTTTGAAGCGACCTGTATCCCGATTGCCTGATTTGAACTCGCCATTTATTATACACATCCAGTTTGAGGAAGCTTGTATACAGGATCTTCAGAAGTGTGGGAAAACCTTGCTTCCAAGCACAGTTCTTGTTCACAAACCACAAATTACTCGCGTGACTTAGCTATTAACCTCCCAAAGAATGCCAAATTTTTCGGAGAAAACTGATTTCTTGCAGATACAACGGTTCAGATTCCCTGACCTTATTTATAGACAAGAGTTTTGGTCAATATATTTACGTAAAGTGGAACGTACTTTCTTCTTTCTAATTCCTATTGTATCCCCCATTTATTCGAGTTCAATATATGACATTTGTATGGCACCAAATTTGGGTAAGCTGATAGCATGTAGAAAGTCTCCACACGTATCTCTGAAGATTTTATCACATCTGGCTAACATCGGCACCAAGAGCTGCCCACCGCACTACATTCGGCTCCATTCGAATCTTCCATGGCTATCTATTGCGCAAACGTGTCCATTGTATACAGTCAGAAGTGTGGGAAAACCTTGCTTCCAAGCACAGTTCTTGTTCACAAACCACAAATTACTCGCGTGACTTAGCTATTAACCTCCCAAAGAATGCCAAATTTTTCGGAGAAAACTGATTTCTTGCAGATACAACGGTTCAGATTCCCTGACCTTATTTATAGACAAGAGTTTTGGTCAATATATTTACGTAAAGTGGAACGTACTTTCTTCTTTCTAATTCCTATTGTATCCCCCATTTATTCGAGTTCAATATATGACATTTGTATGGCACCAAATTTGGGTAAGCTGATAGCATGTAGAAAGTCTCCACACGTATCTCTGAAGATTTTATCACATCTGGCTAACATCGGCACCAAGAGCTGCCCACCGCACTACATTCGGCTCCATTCGAATCTTCCATGGCTATCTATTGCGCAAACGTGTCCATTGGTTTGACTGCTGTTAACCAGTAAACCGGATTCAGATGCCACCTATTCATATGCGATATTTTCACTTGTTAAATCTCAAATAGTCACAAGCGATTACCTTGCGTGTCCACCCTAACCATTAGAGAACGAACATTTTACCCGCGGTGATTGGCTAAGACTCTGGTTAGTCATTTCAACGGTCTGGGTTCAAACCAAATACTGGCAACTCTTAACTTTCCTCCAGTCTATGTACCTGCCGCCTTAAAAATTGAGACATTGAAAAAGCGACTTTTGTTTATTGCATTCTGAAGGCGACTGCGTGTAAGAATAAACGAATAAATAAGCTGATTATAACCGATCTATCGATACTTACTAGGAATCAAAATTTGTTTGCCTCCTTCCCGTATGAATGAAATGATTTGTTTATCTGACATGAGATTCCAGGATCTCGAAATAATACCGCAAGCATTGGAATGAGCAGGTATCTCAATAACTTCATCGAAGAGCATGCACGGTGATAGGGAAAAAGCTAAATCGAAAGGAACCAAGGGGTTAACTTTCTCAAGTCGGTCACACTAACTGAAAGTTGCTTAGGAATTACTACTGCTCAATTAATCCCTTCGTTCTACGCCCACCAATTCCCGCAGTGAACTCCAAGAACACATTTTTTATCATTATCTTGTTTAGTCTACTTATTTATGTCCGCGTGTTTTGCAAACTGTATTGATCATATGGCTCGGTACTCATCACGGCGAAACTAAATTTCTCGGGATGGAAATTGATGGTCAGGGGATAAGATAATCCTTAAACAGTCAATATATACATTGTTCCAAGTCTGGCTGAATGTACAATTTGAACTCGCTTGACAAGTACCAGCGAGTCGATAGTTTACTGTTTGACGAATGACATTGTCAAGCCAAGCGGTCCATCCCTCTAGTTTGTGATTAACGTATCTAGCAAAAGCTATTTTCTGGCCTTTGTTCTGAAAGTAAGAGATAGCTTGTGAATGTCCGTGCATTCCTCTGGACAAAACATACCTCCCTGTCTGATCAACTTTCAGGCTTTGTAGCATTTCTGACAAACCATGCAGAATGTCGTCTTTGGTATAGAGCTCGGACCAGCGCAGATGGGTCTCGTGATCTGACCAATCATAGTTTAGCTTATCAGCGCCAAAAGGGCAATTTAAATGTGAACTGTCATCGGATGTAATACAATACGCGAAATATTCCATTGCTGGATAAAACAAAAGGTCACTAGGAAATCTGTTGCATACCTTTTCATCCTGTTATTTGCATAGCTGTGGTGTAAAAAAATAACAGATGAATAGAATCACTACAGTGACTGAAGTTATCGTTTGAATTTATTTTAAAGCCGGGATGACATTTACGAAAGCCGATGAAAAAAATTCTTTCACCGAATCATTTGTACTCCATCGAATGTGTGAAGCCTCACAAAACCACATCAGCATTACAAGCCGCTCATCAGGCAGACATAGTTTAACTTCCAATCATTCTTTTTCTTTATTTAAGCAAAACGTCGATGCATTTGAATATGAAGCACTGATTTAAATATGGTGCAACAGGAAATGTTACTCGAATGATTCTCTCGTTCACTTTGTTTTTCGGATGAACTTGTAATTTGTGTTTCAGGATTGATGTAAATTATGTAAATTAATGCAAATTATTGCTCACCGTGCCGAGTAAACACCAAGTAAGTATAAGTGATTTTGGATTTTTCAATTTACTTCTGCCGTTACAAATTGGAAGAATCACGTATGAGTTTTATCATATCCCTTGAAAATCTGACCCCAGCCTCTGTCTGATCCCTTACCTGATGAGCTACCACAAATGCTCGCCCATTCATCTCAAATGCGCAGATTTACCACCCCCTCGGAATAATGCGTTTACTTTAGGTGTCCGTCAGCACCATTAATAGGCCTCATATGCGATGTACTATGATATACATAACTATGTCATCCAGGTATCTGCATAGTACTGAATAAAACGAAAGTTTTTAAATGATGAAAATGGGGAACCTGTATACGCATGACGCAAATGAGGAAACAACCCTGGAGTAAACGCAAATCAATGGACTCTCACTGACCAGACGGATGCCCCAAGAGGTGACATGAAAAGAAAACTTGTTCTACGTCATAGTTGGCCTGTTTGGCCTCTGATACCATGAAAATGCGTTATGTTTTTGACCAAGGTGTAGCCAAATTGTTCATGTCACCGAACGGTATACAGACGATCTGCTCCATCACAATCTTCGCCATTCCCTGGGCTACTTTGTGGCACGTATGCGGAAGACGCGAAACGGAAGGAGGCCTTTCGTGCCAGAACATAGCGCGATGATAGTTCCAGACAGAAGAAACCAGATTTCTGTATGACTTGTCAAAAACTGGGTGTGGGTTGAATGGCTACCATGCTAATCGAACGGGACCTAACACGGACTACGTACAGGATGTATGAAATTTGTGTGGTCAGTTATAGTTTCCTCTGGAGAGTCTCCCACGTGATTAAATTCATTTAGTCCCTAAAAGCTTAAAAGTATTGCGTTGGTGTCACGTCGGAAGCTCTGAAGTTCCATCATGGTTGACCACGCTTTCATTCCGGCCGGCCAGCAGTATAATGCAATAACTTGTCAAGCATTCAAACTTGATTTTGTTTTCTCTTGACAGCAGTGCAAGTACTTTGTGAATACATGACGGGTTTCTTCCACCCTTTGTTTTATACTCTCTTCTTTGTTTGGAGTCTGCCCAGACTGAAACTGTTTCCGTACGCACATCGAAAATTGTGATTCCGACTCTGCCAATGGTACGAGTTTGAAACATTCATTAGATAGGCTAAGTTGTTGTATTTGTGCGTACGAAGATGTCAGGAAAATATCTGCCCCATAAAAATAATTTACCAGGTTCATGGGATTAACCATCACGAACGAAACTGACGTCTCTAGAAGACTCTCAAACATACCCTCTACTAGCATTGCCCTATTGATTATAGAGGTTGCATAAACGTGAAAGGTGAGTGGCAAGTAACTATAGAACCATGTACTGAACTGGGACTCTTAATAATTCATGACTTGGGGCAACCAAATTTGTCGATATTTGTAGAATACTTCGACGTATTCAGGAACGCCCACTTGAGTGACGCGCAAAATCACAAGCCAGAAATTGTGGATCCTTGAGATTTATCAAAAGATGCGGTACTACGTGTATAAAATACGTAATAAAAGGGGAACAAACCTCAAATTATGGGGGTTTCCGTCTAAACTGTTGCACGAAGTAGTGCAAGTTCAAAGAAAGCCCGGAGAGGTTAGCAAATCGATCTTAGTTTGCGACGCACGTTTTGGTGCAACACGCGGTAACGCAAATAGGTCAAAAAGCCCGCGTAAAGAATGGCCGACCAAACTGGTTCGACAATCCAAGGGCTAAAGTTCATGAGGAGTTTAAAATGTAAATGGAGTTCATGGGATAGACATAGTAGACAGCAGCAGATAAGAGAAGAGTTTGACTGGGGGAAGAAAGTACAATATTCCTATGAATTACACGTCTGTGGTTGACACATCGGTCATGTATGTTTGATCCTATGTAAACCCAGAAAGCAGTGCAACGTGGAGTAACTACTATTTTAATTCTCGCATAAAAATGTTGAGTTGTCAGGGCGCACTTGTCCTAATAAACGGTTGACTTACTCGGGCAATGAAAATAATCAGAGGCAGTCAAACAGCCATTGCAAGATATTTCTTGGTAAAACGCTGATCAGTAGCCATCTAATGAAGATTATGATGATAAGGACGGTGACGAACCGTTAGATAATTTGTCCCAAGACCCCTCGCGTTGCCCGCCAATCAAGACGATTTTATTATCACCGTTTCATTTTTACTCGA
This sequence comes from Opisthorchis viverrini, assembly GCF_000715545.1. Lineage (NCBI taxonomy): Eukaryota > Metazoa > Platyhelminthes > Trematoda > Opisthorchiida > Opisthorchiidae > Opisthorchis > Opisthorchis viverrini. Next base: position 2,573,829 of record NW_008751675.1, read on the forward strand.
TATGACATCATCATCGCTTCTTTGTTTTGTAGAGCGGTATGTTTCACCATATGAATAAACAAGGACACGTGGGTGGTATCACTACATCTCGTGAAACGCTTGTCCATCTCTGAGAAATCAAAGAGCATGGTGCACACTGGTCTTTGAAATGTGTTCTGATGTTTTGTCATAGTATTGAGGCGTTCCGACTTCCTACGGTTTCTTCTTAGAATCAGATGCGAGAAAGAGTATGCGATTGTGCTTTTCAAGTCATTCATGTCTAGACTGAACGTATAAATTGACTCCCTCACGTCTTTAATAAACGCCAAAAAACTTCACCGTAAGCCAGTTTGTCAGTTTGTATGGGACTTCTGTCGTCTTTCTCGCAAATTTTCTTCCTCGTTCGAGATATCTGGCGCCACAAATTTGTAAAGCCCTCATAAACACACAGTCAGTTCCACGAATGTTTCTCTTTGTTCACAATAATGATGGGGTAGTTGATGACAACTTGATGACGGGCGCGACTAGCTCCGCCTTCGAATCAGTAAACTTTCCAAAAATGTTGAGTATTTCCATCAACTATCCTGGGTTTGCGCTAGACGGGTGGTAGAAGAAGTGGGAGGGGGGACGCACAGTACATCATCAATGAACCCACCTCACCGTTGTAGTAGAGAAACTGATTTTTCCGTTTTTTTGACAGCTTCGGTCAGGAGGGATGGAAATACACATCAAAAGTTGGCGTGGTGAACACCACTGTCTGACAGTCGCATAGTTTTCCTACAAACGGAGTCGAAGGGAACATGTTCATTCTGGTGTGAAGGGGGGTAGCAGCAAACGTTTTCCTGTGCTTTTTGTATTTTTCTAAGGAGAGTTGAACGTCTCTATAGGACATTTCAGCGCTTCACTAAGAAGCCGCCCCGTGTGATGCCAACGAGTTTAACCTAACCCTTGATTCAATAACATCCGTCTGTACAAAATATATTTGGTGAAACGTTTAGAGGAAATTAGATATTTTTGGGCCTTCTGGGTTACTCACTATGAGTAAATATATGATATTTTTTTTGAGAAATTGGATTACCCGCATTAATAGGCGGGGACTAGCGGTTGTTGGAAAGAAAAAAGTGGATGTAAGACCAACCTTTCCAGATGCTGCCTTCAGACCGTCAGCATCACTTGCGGATTATGTTTATGCTTAAAAACACACAGGTCAGTCAGTAGGCCAAAGTAGTGCGTTATGTTACGTCAAGCTACTTTCCAGCATGTTTTCATGGAATTTCGTTGATCTATAACAATGGCCTCAAAATGCTCTCAGATATGCGAGCTTTCGCAATGTATCAGGTGGCATCCCGGCCTTCCATGAAATAAACTAACGAACTGTTGCGAAGTATCTGATCACGGTTGGATTCTTTTGTAATTCGCCCTCTTGCTTTGAGACAAATGATTCCGACTCTGAGATGAACCCCTTCTAGAAGTGAGTACCCGAAGGACTAGAAGATACATCCAAATTGTTTGCATACGCAGTAAAACTTTAACCCGTAGGTTGAATTTCATTGGTTTGCGGTACCACCAGACCAGAAACGCCATCAGGATTCAGTCTTGTGGTAAACAGGGTATTCTCTTCGGTATTTCGATCACTGGCTAATGCGAAGCACAACAGAAACTTTACTTGAGGACTGTCACTTCTGTTACAATTCTGTGCCATGAATTCAGACTCTCTGTACTGATAATCAGTCCACGATTTTTTCCTTACCTCTCAAGTGGTCGAAAGCCACGTTCTGGCCTATTGCTTGATTCTGGTGCACATTCCCGTTACTGCTTCAAACTTGGCTTTCCATATAGAGAGTCTCCAATGTAGCTCATTTCAGGCTGATTAACTTAGGCCTCTCCATTGCTTCTGATGAAATCGCCACATACGAAGGACTTTTACAAAAAAGTCATACTTTTTCACGTTTTATATTTAACTATCATTCCTTTATCTGAGCGGTCATCAGAGACGCTCGGTCTTTTAGTCGAATATAAATTGGTCTCTATGATAGTCAAAATGTTGAATGTTGAAATTTCACGCTTTCCATCCCATCTGGAACCCGGAATGTGAGTGTCTTTATATATGTCATCGCGATACGAGAGATAATCCTCTTTACATTGCGTTTTCTTTGATTAGAGGAAGTGTAGCAGTTGACAGGTTTGCCAATGTTGTCTTATGAGGGAACGCGATGGTCACTGACTTTTACTGGCGGCTTATTCTAAGGGCTACGTATTGCACAGCTCAGAAGGAGGTAAGCAGCTGAACAACGGACAACAACAGACCGATTTTGGACAGTTCGAAGAGTTTACGATCCAACTGCCCAGTCTAACGAACAGATCACCAACCAAGGTCCGTCAAGCATCTTGTCACTGAAGTCCCTAGAACAGATCAACAACCAAATCTCGTGAAGCGTTTTGTCACTGAAGCCCCTAGTAGCACTGCGTTTTCACTGGCTACTACACTTCAAACGGCACAGAATTATTGATCAATAATACGAAATTAAAACAAAAATCACTAGCTTAAAGTTAAGGTGACCGTTAAGGTGACCCGGTCATTCATTTGGCTGTCACATAGATTCTCATAGATTTACACGATCGGTTCAAGTGGGGAACACTTTTATCCAGACGAAGTTTCGCTGACAATTTCTTTGCGTGGTATGATTTAGTGGTATGAACATTGGTGATCTGTGATTGACTACGCCTACCTAAGAGGCACTGCTTCATTTTGCTTAGTAGTAAGTACGACCTTGTGTATTCTTTGTGATATACTGGTGCAAGTATGGCCACGGCGTTGTACGTAAATCAAAGGAAGTGTGCTAATTAACCCAGCCTCACAAACGCTATGCTAGCATTGTTTCATTCAGACAACAGACCATTTTTGGAGATCAGTCGTGCCGGTCTGGTCTCTTTCGCAATCTATGCAAATTGTTTCAGGGGAAGAGAGTTCCTTTGTCTAGGCGGACAACAGGCTATCCAACTGGTGCTTTCCCTGGCTCTATTCTGTCCGAGATGATTAAGCTATCCGGTCATCCAGTGAGTGTGTGCTGATGAGGATGCAAGGAATCCTCACATCATCGCTCCAATGTGCCACCAGAAAGATAAATTTCTCAAAAAGGCAGGTTATACAAGCGAAATGGTGAGTGCCATCTTTGATTTCAGATATTCTCTTGAATGGAACGGGTAGTATTTGGAACACTGAAAATGCGGGCTTTATTGCCATATGACTTTCCATAACGACATATTCCCATGCTAAGACCTGCTGCTACTCAACTGTAAATTACGTCAACGAGGCTTTTACGAGGAATATTTTTGTAAACTGGCAGCGGATAATCTGGGTGGCGCAACTATTCAATGCTTTTGTGAGAATTTGTGGCACAGCAGAGTAAACAAGACATACCTGTCCATAAAGTGATCGACCAGATAAATGGATCTGCCCTGTATAGTTCAGTAATGATGTCAAGTCGCAGAATACAAGCAAAAAGTCAAACAGTTAGCAACTACGGTTGAATACTCCCATCAACGACATGCTGAAAGAGGTAAATTGAAGTGAACTGTGTTTGTAATCTGTGACTTAAAACATTAAATCAGAATATGAAGGTAGATAACGAAGTGTTTGATGTGTGCGTAGAAATATCAACATGAAGCGCTCATCCCTCTTACTCTTTATAAATATATGTATATATATGTTGTATACATGTACATATACGTGCACGGGGTGACCGAAACAACAAGAGACACCGGTCGACGCTCACCAATGTCTTTGGAATCCAGTCATGCACCCAAAAAATTTTAGAACCTACGCAAGGCAGCACAAACACCTCCCTAAATCCCCCAAAAAGGGGCAGGAAAACTATGCTCATGAAAGTGGTTGGAAGAAATGTTAAAATCAAGTCCACAAATGTGTGATAGGTTCACCAGAGTGAAGGAGTCCCCCATCTTATATGGTCGAAAACCTACTGGTAGAACATGATGGATGCGATCTGCATTCGTAAAATATATTCAAACAGGTAGATGCTTCTAATAGTAAGCTTGAGTGTTACAAGACTTCTTACCTGTACTAGCCCGTTGACAGTCATCACATGTAGAGCATATTTTCCAGCCGAGTCCATCAATGGTTTGGCACGTAACTCATACATCTCAGCTGTACAACTCGAAAAAATCCAGGCCACGACAGATCTAGTGACCAGTCATTCTGTTGACGGTCAAAATGAAAGAATTTTGGATAGTACCGGATTAATACCGCGGGAAACAAAACCATGCAGAAACTCGGTCTGACGAGACTAGCATGTATTTATTGTGTCCGGTGACTAGTTAACCAACAGTCATCCGTTATTATCCTGGAGCAGCTGTCCATTGGTCTGGTCGCAGTCTCAGTTTGTTAATCCAGAAATCCAGGCTGAATGAAAGCATCCTTCAAGGATAGAGTATGGAGGGACGTGAGCCATTATACTTTTTGTAGCCATTCATGATACTGAGTTTTAAGAATAATTGTTTTGACAATTAAATGTAGAATGTACCATTCGCTTAATGTTAAATAACCAACCACTTCTTTCATCATATTTGCGTCATTCCGCTTACGAGTGATCTGTGAAGATAATCCGAAAACCGAGGCGCGTGTGAACGACGCGCGCATCAAATAAAAGGCTGCCTTTTCTCAGTGACATATTTCAGGTCCAATATTTTACCTCTCAAACTCAAAGGTTTCTATTTTCTCATTGTACGGTTGTGTGAGGACCTGAATAGAGGTCCCTATCATCGTTCTGAAGTAAAAACACTCGGCCTAGTACAAAATGGATGCGTATTGAGCGGCCAACAAAACTAATCACTCTTTACCCAAGTCTTGGGGGGAAATTTTATGAAATACTACAAAAACACATTTATTGAATCATAAGTTATGAAGCTTAATATTCTGGACGGAAAATGCACATCCAAGTTGGGCGAACATAGGGATACGTTACAGTCTAAATGTATTTGTAAACCATGGCTAAACAGGCATCTAAGGGCACACCGAACACTGCTCGGTCTTTCCTGTAATCGCAAGAGGCCACTTCCCTCTGGGAAAAGATAGTGATGGCATCTCCAAGCACTTTTTTGTCGGAGTCGTTACTTTGTCCATCAAACCACTCGAGGAGATTGCTATCAAAAGACAACTTTATATTTCGAACCGAAAGGTCAGGTCCGTCATGGAACTACAATAGATGGAACAAGAGGCCTGTGGGAACCGACAACGAAGGATGACAAATCAAGGAAAAGGCATTGTTGCTTGGTAAATTGGTGTCATAGTCAAACGAATCCTATAACTATAGGCCAGGTTTTGTCTTATGTAATTCTAGAATAGGTCAAAGCTGCCCCCAGTTATGTTCACTGTAATCGGAGCAAGCAAGCTCAACTAACTACTCTGTTCTGTTCGCTTAGGCGGTACAAACATTTTGTCTCCAAATATCTAGATCTGAATCTAAACTTCCAACACCTGTGTTGGGAATCGCCGGGTCTTCCCGATAGTACTAGTTAATCATATGAAACTGCGCTTACTTCAAGAATTGTTGATATGAAATATACAATCTCTTACCACTGTACGACCTGGAGGCTCGGGGGCAAATAAACAGCTGAGCAGCTGTATTTCCAAGGTAATAAAGCATATAAAAACGTCAATGACGCTGATCTATGGTACAAAAAGAGCGGAATATGTAAAAACATGTGTCAATAGTTTGCGCGATTAATTTCATCACTGTATATATTAGAATATACGAATTTAAACAGCACTTTCAGACATGCTCCAGAGTGTGCAAACAGTACAATGACTACAGATTATGTTCATATTCGCGCTACTCTCGTTTAAACGGTCACCCTCCGGTTCTGGAGTAGTTAATGTGGTTGGTCCACACCGAACTAGAGCACCGGACTCGAGTTCCGCTTCTATTAGAGCTCATCAACAGTGCATATCCGACGGCCGTGTCGGGATTTGGACCCCACACATCTGGCACGCGAGGCGAACAGGTCACCACTACTCCACCAACGCCCGTTGGATGCAACTGAATTTCGACGTCTGAACGGCGAACGTGTTCACGCTTGAGTGATGTGACTGAGGCGCACGACCCATCGAACGACGAGCCAGTAACTGTTATGCTTGTGACGATCGATTGACCCGATCGACTTCCCAGTCACAGACGCTTGAAAACCACCGGGCAAGTTTTTCGTTACATTTTTGGGATTTTTCGGGATATGTATTTCGTTCGTATTCGTGCAGTGCTCACGGAAGTACTCAAGAGAATATCTTTGGAGCTAGCCGCAAATTCAAGAAAAATTAATGCGGACAATTCACATGTAAATGGTGACCCCACAGTTCTAGTTAAAGATAAAGAAAATTCGTGCAGACTAATCATCATGACGCCCATTTTTCACAAGATATTCCCGGTCCAAAGAAAAAAATAAATAGAAATTGAGATCAGCGACCGATTTAAGGGTCCTGTCCGCGCGGAGTTTTTACTCAGACTGTTGGGACGAAACATTATATATATATATATTGCTGTCTAATTGAATAAACGAACTTAATTGAAGTATTCCGGATCATGATCTGAAAATCGACGTAATGTGAAAGGAATTTTACGAAATAATCTGGTTGGCGCGCAGTACAGTATACAGAAATAAACTGTGCGTTTCCTTCGCTGTAGTGCTGTCTTATTACGGTTAGTAAGCCGGCATGCTCAATTGAGGTAGTGCGAAATGCGGAAAAACCTAGATGTACCTTATTCTATGCGGTCATGGATAAAGCTAGAAATAGTTTCTGAATGCCCAGCTAAATTAGTGAATATTCTGTCGTGAAATGCAAGCACAGTTTCCTGTTAATTCTATGGCGTTTGCATTTGAATTTTCCGCATATCTGGATTATTGCCAACATTACCGAAAAGTCTGCTGAAAGGCAGACTTTCTTCTGTCAAGCGTTCCTTTGTGTGTCTTATCCGAGCGCAACTTAAATGGCTGTATGCCTTTTCACTAATCTTTGTTGACTGCTCATTTTTTAAGTCATTGCGTAGGACAGTCACATAAGGATGAGTGTGGTTATAACACTGGATAAAGGCACTTGTTGTTAAAAGTTGTAGAACATTGAGAGGGGCTTGGAGGCTAGTTCGAAATTCCAAGTTAGATACAGACCAACTATTAACCAAAAATAGTATTGAAGTTGTTCGTTCAACCAAGCCTGATATCTTGGCATAATATGATATAACACACCATGATAGAAACAGCACAGTAGAGCATAGTAGAGCACAATACCACATAAATTAGGATAACATAGCATTACACAGTATTGTACAAAATGTTACGTATACCGCGGGATACTCTAGCTTTAATACTTCACTGTTTACTGTAATGCGTAACTTGCTATAGTGCCTAGTATGATACGGCATGCCTTAAATCTGTGGCATAATATGATTCGATATGGTATAGCATAGCGAAGTGTGATATAATATAGCGCGGCAAATGGTGTGCTACAATGTAGCATGTACGCTGATGAGAATCGGGCATTAACTGAGTCAGTTCCTTGAAAAGTTACTGGTGGTTATCACCGCAATAACGGTTAACCTAATCGTACACATGGGTGGATACGATTTTATTGACACGTCTCGCGCTGTACAATAAAACGTAGTGTATACGGCAAGCGTTCTAATCAGTCGATACTTGTAAAACCACAGCGTTTATGGATGAGATTGAGAGGAATAACAGCAAATTGATTCTTGTTGTCAGCCTGACTAAACGGGGGTGTTAATCATTAGCACGGGGTTCATACAGAGCAATCCCGCGTACCATGCGATATACTTGCTGTCGAAGTTTTGCACCCGTTAAACATAAGCCCACACTCGTAAGAACCCTGGCTGAAATACTGTGTGGAGTCGCCACAGACTACAAACAACTCCGGGAGATATGACATCTGAAGGATACGTCAGCTAGAATGGTGTTTCTAACCTGATTCACCAGTAAGTTTTCCAAACGCAGACGGCCTCGGGATCCTAGCTCAGCTGCTTCAAAAAGCTAACCGACGCGTCATTCCAAGCACAATATCTTTAACTTTGTTTAGCAGGGAGAAAACAAGATGACCAAAAGCATCGAGGCTGGATTCAGCTGGACTCAATCTAACAACTTGAGTATGTCTGCTAATCCAGGAACATAGGCTTCTTGGAACGCAATGCGGCAAGCACGTCCCGAAGTGGTTACAGGGTTCTGAATCTGAGTGTCCAAAAAGCATACTGGACACCTAATCCAGGACATAGGCTTCTTGGAACGCAATGCGGCAAGCACGTCCCGAAGTGGTTACAGGGTTCTGAATCTGAGTGTCCAAAAAGCAAAATGGACAACAGTTCGCCTCATAGCCTCCAGTATTACCGTCATTTCAAAGCCAAAACTGTTGACCTCAACCGATTTGACCACCCTTGATGTTCTCAGAC
>NW_008751675.1:2586536-2594380 GCF_000715545.1 Opisthorchis viverrini
AATCCAGCAAATATCCGAACGCTGTTCTTCGGAGACACGTGACAGCCTTGTTCATTACTTTGGATTTATCAGTGCGCAGCTGATGTCTGCTCTGCAGATACCTACAAAAATTGCCAAATTTCTAACTGGAATGCGATAGGTAGGAGCGTCAAATATACCACATTACTTTTGTTTTTCAAGATGCTTTTATCTAAGAGCAACCTATGTAGCTCTGCTTAGAGTTTTCGCCTGGAAGATCTTAAACTCACCCTTGTTCGAAATTGATCCTGCTAGCACTGTTCTGGTAAGTCGAAGTATGAACAAAGTTTTTCGGACTGATTCTCTAACTACCAAACATACTTGCTAAATTATGGTGTCCATCAAGCAAAACAGGGTGCGTTCCAGGGGGTCGCATGAAGCTTGGAGAACATTTTTGTATTTTCTCGCTTTTTCGTCTGGGTTCATTGCATGTAGCATTTATGATGCGTACGTGGTGATATTTCCTACTGTTTTAGTTTCTGGTTGAGATTTGTAGCTGAGGTTATGATAAAAAATATATCTGAGAAACATGCACCTCAACTGGACATACCGGTTTGCGTTATTAGAGCCTAAAGAGGCCCACGTGTAGTTGGCAACCACCGATGGCTTATACGTAGAATAATTCGGTGCTCTGTGCAGACAGCTGACGCCAATTGGAACTGGAGAGAATACGATCGATGGAAAAACACGTGAGCTGCAGTGAGTAACAATGAAAGGAACCAAGCAGAAATTCGGACAGGGGGTCGGGTGTAATAGGTCACTGGAACACAAATGATAATGGCATATTGACACACTTAACAGATCCTGAATTCTCACACCCTCCACATCAACAGCAATCGGGCAACTCAGCAGCCGGCCCTGAAATAACCTTGGGATTTTCGAATTTTTAAATCCTTATTGCAGCCTTCGCCGTGGACGCTTATCAGACTCAAGTAGTTTTGTTCAGCCGCGTTCCAGTCAGCGAGATTCCATGGTTACCGACCTTAGAATAAAACGCGTTTAGCCCAGTACTGAAACTTGCCTATTCCTATAAGATGATGGATTCAACCTGCTTTTGCCCCTCTTGCTTCAGAATATGTTTTTCAAAAAAAATTGCTTTCGATAAATCAAACCTAGGAAGTGTAGTTATAAATATGATTAAAAGGTGACAATGCAGAGCTAAATCGTCAAGCTTTTTTATAGTAATTCTCTGGAATCGGACGGAAAGGCAAAGTAATGTGACCTTTCTATTAACACAAGAAAAGTATATGCAGTTTAATAACAGTCGCTTCCCTAGTTCAAAGTGCGTTTCAGGCAGCTTAAATTAAGGTTTTCACGTGACATTCGATAAATTACGTTGAGCCCATTTTACCCGTTGACACATCGAACCGCGTCAGCCGAATGAGCCTAGATCGCGCGTGTCACGTGCCTGAATTTGAAGATGCACTAGACCATTTCAAGCATTTAAACATTCTTTTAGACAGGCGCCCAGTTGAACGATTTCCGAAGCTTTCGTGCTCCACATTCACAAAAGAAAGAAGAGATGGACACATGGACGGGCATCTCATCTTTGATGTTGTCATCACACCGATGGGCCACCAGTGAAGTAAATTCCAAGCTGCGAGACACAAGATTTTGTGTTTAAGTGCACGTTTTGGAAGCTTTATGCTTTCTGACCGAACGCTTGATGTAGGTAGACCGTTTTGAGACTAATAGGCAATACAAAGTCAAGAACTTAAAACAGACCGACTAGTTCCCCCTCGTAATAAATCAGGTTTTTCAATGGTTCAAGTTAAAACGGTGAAGCTAAGCCATCTTGGCTTACAATTGGTCTTTGAACACAGTAATAACCAGTGAACTTTCATAATGAGCGTGATTTATTCATATTGGCCAACAATATCTTAGTTCACCGAAAAGTTTTATTTTCACTTTGTTTGCATTCACGGTGCCTTTCCCCCATATCTCGTAACAAACGTTTGAAACCCCCGACTAGACTTTTATTGACTGCCAGTAATATTAAATGTTAGATCCACAGACATGTATTTGACCATTCTACACATAGGTGATCATTCCTGATTCACGGAGAAGGAAGAATGACCGTTATGAATTTCATTCACATCTTCCCGAATGGCACTCCACTTGCAGGTGTCAAGAGGCCGGGTCCCGCCATGCCCTCTGTTCAGGAACCCGAATATTGAAAAAGTCACTTTTCTTACCCCAAGATCTACTGTGCTTTGGTCTGAGAAACAGCTGCGATTTCGTCAATTTCAACCGCTGGATACGCCGCGATTTAATCAAGAACGAATACTGATGTGATGTTTCATTTTTACCGGGACCATTTTTAAAATAATGGCCTTCTAGGTATTTGTGGCCAATCATGGATTGTGTATTCATTCGAGTGAAATTAAACACCCCAAATCTCTGCATTCAATCGCCCAGGAAAGATGAACAAAGGTGTTTTCAATGTCAATGCTTTTTGGTATGCATCGGTGGGCCCAGACGCTGCGTTGATTAGCATATTTACCGTGGCAGGTGCACACAAAATTTGTCAACCAAATGGCATTGTACCATTTTAGGTATATCAGACGAACATTAGCCTGTTAAGCCTGTTGAATTTACGCGTCAGGCTCACCTGAGATTTAGCACTTGTGTGCGTGTCCGTTCGGTGACTAGATGGGGAACAACCAACCTACTGGTATTTAATAGATTTGTATAGTGGTTCTCCCGCTGATGCCCTCAGGATGACTGTCACAAATGCACGTGCGCACTTCTGACTCATTAATGAGTTGTTCGAATCACCTGACGTTTCAAACATTGATTCACCGTATTTCACAGTGGGGAACCATTTGGTATGGGGTATGTTGTACCATCCACAATGGGTGGTCCGTAAAGAACCGACTATTTCATCCATATAGGCTCAGTATTCAGGCGGAAATGTCACGCACACTTTGATGGACTGCGACATTTTGTAGTCCTTGAAAAAGTCAGACTGAAATAAATATTTGAAGTTTTCGTATCGACTGCAAGTTTGGGAAGTGAATTGTGTTGTTTGTTTGGTTGTTTTTATATTGCATTTAAATTGTTTTTAGGTGAATAAACCAATTCCCAAATCTAATAACAGAATTTTTCAACTCATCTTACCTCACCGAATAACAAATACATCCTACCAGGACTTCTTGGTCTCATTTAACTCGCACTTTCGTTTTAAAATCAGAAATAATTATTCCGTTCCCCTCCTTTTTTTAAGGGAAGAGAGTGTTTTGGCTCACCCATGTCGGTGATTTTCTTAAGCGGTACCGGTATATCGGCGGATACTACTGCTGCGAAATGCGAGTAGTATGTGGTTTTATCCTAACTTAGCGTCACGTCTATTGGAAGGCGGGGTTGATTATGGATCCCGTGGAACTGTTTGGCAGCGTTCGTTTGCATTTGTGTGATAGTCACTGAACATTGACGAAACTTCAATAAGGCGCGTGAGGATCTTCAGGTTTTTATCAAATAAGGTGCGTATGGTTGTTTACTTTCCTAATCAGTAGTTTGTAACTGTTTAGCTTATGTTCTGTAACAGACGACTACGTGGCGAAGAGCTTTCCTCCTTACACAGGAAGTAAAATAGCACCTTTCCTCCATTACGTAGTCAGCTATCTCGGCGAAAAGTGTGAAACGCAGATGAACAGTTCGTCATTTGGCTAGTGAATCCATTTTTGGGATCCATCACATACCTACTAGAACTAAGAAGCCACGGAACTGGGAGTGGGAAATCTTAAAAGCAAGCAGCCATTGAGCCTCCAAAAAAACTAAGGGAACAAACTTTGCTACGATCATGGACAGAAATTTATCAGATTTTAGCAAAAGGGCTTCACTATGCCTCACTCATATTCTATCTTTCTCTATCCATGACCATGCCACCTTTGAACAAGCATAGTATCCGGTGCAAAAATCCTTGTTTCGCAAGACTGTTTGAATACTGCCCCATTTATAGCGGGGTCTCGTTCGCGACATTCATCACTGAGTTTCCAGTCGTCTAAATGCTTCCACAATTGTGATAGGGCAAGAGATCCAAGAAATCTTAGTGTTGTTCTGCAAGTGGTAGATTACTTCCTCAAACCCTTTTGGCGATCGGCGGCGCAGGGCAGGTCGCTGGTGCGTAGATTATTTTACATAAGTTGTGTTTATTGTCCAACCCAAGACGACTTATGTCCTGATACAATAATGGCATAAATGAAGAAGCAATTACCAAGATGACATCCTTTGTTCTCGTGCCCTTATCGGGGAATAAATATTTTGGAAACCGAATGAAATAAACTGGACCAAAAACTCCCAACCAATACTTCTAACATCGGAAGGCCGAAGACATCTCACAATTCTGAGCTGATGACACCACATTACTCATCGTTTTTATGGGCGTCAAGGATGAGCCTTTGTGAATATTTCTCAGGAACGCGCATTTGACCATTCGCAGACCCCATTTACGATCACACTCAATGGCTCCATATCATCAGTACACAAAGGTGAAAAAAAGCAAACCAAAAGAAGCGTTTCAGTCAAAATGCGGTGCTCCACCTTCAGTTCACCTGTAAACGATTTATTTCGTAAACCTAAATGTATTGAATTCGGGACGCTTCCTTCCCGTTTTCGCTCACATTCCCAAGTTTATACGATGTGGAAACAAAACGTCCGTTGTCTCTGAGATGATCAGTCATTCAAACAGTTGGTTTGCACTTATTTTGGGCAGTTAAAATTTCTTCTGCCTGCTGTCAATCTATTCAGCATGGATTTAGAGTGCACGCCCAGGCACACAGAAGCACTAGTGGACTTTTCACACCAAGGGCGAAAATAGGATGAACAAACCCTAGTTATCTAGTTCAATCTCTGTGTTTGAGATAAAAGACACAATAGAAATGAGCAACACACGACAACGAGTGTATTAATATGGCGCCACTGTTGTGCCAGTGTCATGTGATTGGTGTACAAGGCAATCAACAAAGATAAGCAAAATATAAACTGCTGATTTAGTTTTAAAAGAATTTTTCCCAAGAGGATATTCTGTTCCAGTATGTCAAACAGTTATGTAAGATAAACAAAAACTAGAGTCATATGCACAAATACCGGTCGATGGAGTAGCCGCTGCAATAAAGTTAAGGAACGACGTTGGGTCGGTACACATTTCGTAAGCTCATACTTGCACACTCAAGATTTACCAAAGCCAATCACTTCTAAAATTCTATTGTCGCATAGGTGTGTGTTAGCCTTCGCCGTGCGTTACTTCAAGTCTTAGCATCCGCGACAAGATTGTCGCTTTAACGAAGGCAAATGGCACATGGGGGTGATTCGAGGAATGTATGGTTGTCCAAAAAATGAGTCCGGAAAATAAGTGAAAACAGTCATTCAGGACTTCTACATCAATGTTCTGACAGCGAAGTTACCTGAAATATGTTGTTTCATGGTGCATCAGTTAATGACGGTTCCTCAGAATTAGCGGTGTTGCCACAAATGGACCATTATTATTCATTCCGTCCAGCCTAACACGGTTTTGACAATTTGGACCTGGAATGGAGCGCAGTCCAGATGTTCCGCGTTTAGCAACACAAAATACCTTCGAAAGTGAAGACTTGTTGACTTGTTGTATTCGAAAAGGTCTGGGACTGTCTCACGGCTCAAATTTTTAGTCAATCGTGAAAAATCAAGAGATCCACACCAAAGCTACAGCATACGGAATTCAGACCATCCACCTATCCTCTTTATGAAAGGAGGATTCTTTGGAAAGACTGGTCAGTTGTCTACCTTAAAAAGTTTCTGAGTGTCAAACGGCCAAAAATGTGCTCATGACCGCGGAAAGTAGTTGAGGTTGTGAGACACCGACCCAGAGTTCCAAATGACATATATCAGCCCTGCTGCATGTTCTTCTCGTTGATTATGCAAGCTCATCGGTAAGAAATCAAATTAACGTGGTAGCCCTCTGAGCCGGTTAAAATAGTCGTTTTGGACTCGTTTTTTATTAGGGGCAGAAGCTTTCAGCTCACCTTTTGGAAGTTTTGGGGGCAGCAAGAACAGATGGTAAACGTTATTATTAGAGGGAATTCTATAATCTTTTTAGAATCTTTTTGCAAGCACGGGATGATAGAGTGTCACAACGGTAAGCAAAGGCACAACGGATCAAACAAACTTTGAGGGTTTCAGTCATGTACACTTTTCTGATCGAGTAACTTTATCTTTTTCGTCAAATTATTCATTTCTTTCGTGTTTTCACTCCTGCTTGCACCACTTCCAGACAGTTCGAATAAGAGATGTTACGAAATATATCATCATAACGGACGAATATAGTTAATCTCACGTTTTTTACAAACGAGTAGAATGTCACCATACTGACGAAAACTGAGTTAAGGTTTCAGGAGACAAGTTCATCCCTGAACAGTTTTTCCGGCCAAAGCGAACTTACAATTCGCCCAAGGATTTTGGAACATTTAGTGGACCATTCGCCTCAGGCTTATGAGTTAGACATGATACCTCGTTGGTTTCCTCACTCCCAATGTCCTGAGGCGTCACAGCTAAAGTAGCACCTCCCGCTGATTTCACGGTCGATCGTGACCTGCACACCAGAGGTCACAAGTCGTCAATTTATAGACGCAGAGTAATGCGTTCAGACTGGCTGGTGAGTTTATTTTATTCTGCAGAACTACATTGATTTATAGTTCTCTTGGAAATGCCTCCTTAAATGTTCGTTGAAATGCTATCCAAGATTTCATGGTAAACGGTTTTCCCGCTCAACTGTGAAAAGTAAATTGATGTTTCACGTTGGGAATACACTGGGACAGGCAGGCCTAAAATGGTCTAACATTCGAACCGAAACACGACCAATTTATTTCATACTTTGGGCCGATGGCATTCCCTCTTGAAGGAGCATCGGTGGTGCTGTCAACGACAATGAGGATGCCAGCAACTTTTTCGGCTAAGCTTCTGATAGTGATTGATGACCACAGAAGCAATGCAGGAGTCTTGTTGTATCTCCAAAAATCTTTTATCCAGAACGATTACCATGCCATAAAATCTCGGTTGCTTTTGAAAAGCTCTCATGCCGTTTGTATGGTACTTATCATGCAGTGTTGTGAAAAAGTTCTTATTACTATGAGTTCCCTCAGTGGGAAGTATGTGTACGGCGTTAACCAAGAAATAGTAACTGGATGACCGTTTCAGGCACACAAGGGGCAGTGAGGGTTAGGTTCATCCGGTATGCAATTAAGGCATGCTCTGAATACTCATGATGATTTTGGTTAAACAAGGGTTTAAATTTTGAGATCTGCGCAGGTATTCGTAGCATTTAACCACACACTAATGTTAACTCGTTTTACCACACACTATGTTAACTCGTTTTACAGCAATAAACCATTCACTACCAAGCTCACCGGATTGAGCAACAAACACCGGATCAGAAGCCGTTGGTCGAACAGTCAAACGTATGTGACAAAGTTTGCTACTGACTTTGTAAGCCAACCAGTCGCACTTGGATTGGTCGATTCTCAGTTAATCGTTTAATCTGTTGGAATTGGCAGATGACGTAAATGATCAAGGCAGTGACGATTTTGGAAAAAAATCTGGTGATACTGTAGCCATTTCCACACTGGTGCAAGCGATAAACAGAGCCTTTCTGCTGAATGAATGACAAAATCGGTTGATTATATTTTCAAGACTATCATACCTATTCAGAGACGTCCTCAGGTGTTGTTTCTTGTGTGTGGTCCTCAGGCATTTTACGACAAACTATATTTGAACGAAGCAAATAACCAAAGTGCGGACAAATAAAAATTCCATGTTCGGTAGTGAATTATGGAATAATCATTAAGCAAGTG
>NW_008751675.1:2594543-2620421 GCF_000715545.1 Opisthorchis viverrini
TAAAGAGAGAGAGAGAGAGAGCGAGAGATGGAGGGAGAAAGGGAGAGAGAGAGGCTGGTGCTGTTAGCCTGACTGAATTTGTCGATGTAGGTGAAACGGTTCACTGTTTCAGTCACAATCAAGACAATGGTATAATTATGGACTCGTGTATGTTTAATGATACTTGCGCAAACGGATGGGAACCGGCTAATTCATTTGTGCTGGCAATTCGGCAAGCATCATGAAGGGAGTTTGACAGCCCATTCATCAAACATTCAGGACGTACTTTTAAACGCCATTTTTGGCGCAACGGCGGTACACTGGAAGCACTGATTCCTTCCCAAAAGATTGCATAATTTTTATGTGAAAAGCACAAGTTGACTCACTTTTTAAAAATTTTCTCTTAACTCGCTAATCATGAACATCTGACTTATATTGTCCACCAGTGTTCGTGGAAAAACGAACNAAACGAACACTGGTGGACGAACGAACGACTACTAATTGCTCGGCAGTTGTAATTGATAAGTATTTGAAATTCCGTTTGTATGCACATGTCCGAGTAATATCACAGGGTACTCGGTTCTATTTCGCAGTTGGGAATTTACCCAAGGTATATGTTTTTTATACCTTGAAATCTTCGGTTGGCTTCGTTGGTTCTTGGTCAAGACACGTCGTTCTTTGTTTTATTTTCGTTTGCTTATTTAGAAAAAACGATTCATCAAGTATAACCAGGGAATTTTCGCTGCTATGAATGGTCATAGCACCTGCAAATCAGGAAGGATTATCGATTAACAGTATGGCGCATGATCACCTGATGTTGTTGGCTTGATACGACAATCTTCGAGTCCAGAAAAGAATAATCAATTTTGGCGTCACTAAAAAACAAGCATACGTTTATTCCCAACAGTACCAAAGTCAAATTCAAGGTTGAATGATGGTTTTGTGCGAATCCTTCTGGTCAAAACCACTTTCAACATTATAGAGAAGGGTGGGTGATCCCAAATTTCGGAATCGTTGTAGTAGACGCAGATGAAAAACTATTTTAATACCATAAAGTTATGTGTAATTCCATGTAATATTTTGATTGAAATCGCTGAATTGTTCCACATCTCTATCACGTGATTTACAGAATGATGATGGAAAGCTTTGACTATGTAACATTTCCTGCACCCAGTCTCTCAGTTGTCCAGCCCTGTCTAGTAAATGCTACGCACATCACTGCTTTCTGACAGCTCAATCACTGATCGTTTTGACTTTGACCATGCCTTGCATTGGCCCAGATAAGGTAAATACCTTTCTACGAAAAACTCTTCGAGAAGCAACAGCAGGTTTCTTTCACGTGCTCTAGTAAAGTTGACATTGACAAGCTTGTAGAAAATACTTCGCGATTATGCTGTCTGCAAAAATGGATAAATACGCTCATGTAATTTAGATTTCTGCAGTGCTTATAGAGAGGCATTGGGACACGCGATGAAACTGGTGCCCTATTGGCCTTGAGTCATCGTGAAGATTTGTGGAGCGCCAAGGGTGATAGCTGGATCATTAAACACTTGAATTCAAACCTTGAGAAGTTTACCAACGAATTTTTAGGATACTAACTCTGGATCAACCACAGTTTGCACTGACAGCAAATGTTCACACGGTCAATAATGGCCCGGAGATCAAAATTTATCGAAAAAGTTTGGTGATAATTGGTAGATTTATCTGGTTTCTCTGCGGTTTCCTGGGAGAGCGATGAAGGCGAAGTTGTGACATCATGCATTCCTCACCTCAGCTATCCAACTGGGTATTCTGGTTGTTGTACCGACCTTCCCATGGTTGTCTATTAAATGGGGAAACATTTTAAAAAATGCTTTATGCAAAAAGTTCGACTTAAAAATAACTTGGTTGCAAGGTTCCGATTCACCTTCGTTTGCATTCATTGTCATCGCGCAGCGTGAACACCCTGAGTGGCACTTGAATACACCGCAGCCAGCAGGGACAGTGAACAAATTATCTGTGAGCTAATCCAACCAGTGGTGTGCAGTGATACGGTTGTGGTCGAATGGAGAGTACTTTTGTTCGTCCAGGCGATCTCAGCGGGAGGTGTGTGGAAATCCTTCAGGCATACTCCCCTGCACGGCCCTAGACGGATAAATAGTGTGTGGTAAGATCATCCGCTGATCGATAAGGCAACCCACATACTTCGTCTCACCGACCATGTTACCGTGTGTTTTGCAACACAGGGGAATCAGTTTTCCTGCAGTGCCATGGTAATACACGTCAGGTATAATGCTCTTCGCATAGTTGGGATTATCCAGGCTAATATCGTGGTTATCCACTAAGAACCACGAGTAAATTGCCTGCATTTAAAATAGGCGAGTGCAAAATCAATTCAACACTTGGATTGGTTCACAACAACTTCAAGTATTCTTGTTGTGAGTTGGTTTTTCAAGCGATTAATTACAGTTAGTCTACCCAACACGGGTGTGTGCATCTTTGCCTGAGAGTTCCCCTCTCGTCTAATAGGGTCCAACCTGATCAACTCAGATGCGGAAATAGTTATTCGTGCCCTAATCAGTTTCTTTTGCGTTGCGTTATTTGGTGGTCATCTAAGATGAAAATATGTTACTCATTCTCCGATAATCTGAGGGGATTTCTTGTGAAAAGCTGCGCTATTTCACTGTCCACTGCCATTGGAAACAATACTAGTTGCGTCTTGAACTACTAAGTGGCATGCAGTTTAATACTTTTCAGTGTATTTGGCTACCACCAGAACATTACTGGCACTCCAGGATCTACTACAAGCGAACACATCCGATACGCCTCTCAGCCTCAAATTTGATGTGTCTGAATATCTATTACCGTGTTTTTACCAAATGGATCTTTGGCCGGTTAGAACCTGATGCTTCAAAGACGTTTTATGATGAGTGCTATTGTGTTTACTGATCAAACTGGAGGCACGAAGATGTATGAAGATTTTATGACTTTGTTAACATGAGCACGCTCATTGATCAGTTTACGGTGGTCGTTCGCTATGTAGGTGATTACCTCGTATCTCCCGACGATAATGTCAGTAAAACAGGCGTATCAAGCACTTTCTCTCAGTTTGCCTAATACAAACGTCACTCAAATCAGAGTGGGAAGTACAATGGACTTTGCTGGACGTCCAGTAGATGGGATCATCCACTGCTAAATCTGCAACAATCAAGGTGAGCTGAGTATCTCAATGCCTTAACGGCAGGAGAGTAACCTAACCTGAAAAAATGGTTCTCATACTGTATACACGGGAAGTGAATTGTTAGGATATACATTTTTGCTTCGTTAATGATCAGATGGTACTTATTGTGCTCGTCAAGCTTGGGAACTGTGTCGAAAACGTTTCCTCACCATGCCAGAGGACTTGGTCAGTGTAGACGGGAGGATCAAATGCTGGTTTCAGCAGCCAGTAAACTTCTCCGAACTGCCAATACTTGATCCTATTTCCAGCATCAATGCTTCTTACTCAAGACTATTCAGTGTACAATGAATTTAGCGAAATAATTTTCAGCTAATGAAAACCGAGGTCACGTAAGACACTCTTTCAGAGGTTACCCGGTTGCCGGTCTAGTTTCCTGAAGAATTCGACATTCTGTGCTTGAGTATTCCTAACTCACCAGCATATCGTATCGTATATAACTTTCTTGATCATCATACTTTGATCGCAAGATAAGGCATTCTTCGCAGTTTACATCTCACTGAGAGGTACTTGAAAAGAAATTAATTCAAGTGTGAGTGCTATGTACCTAGATGAAAGCAGTCGTGCGTTAGACATAAAGAAGGGATTCCAAGAGGTAAATGTGGAGATGTCCGAACTTACTATCAATCATAGAAACGACTGGGCACACAGTCAACTCGTGTGAACGCTGAACCTCGGAAGTTTTATGAAAAATTCTGGTATACAACCCTGTATGTCGCTGACGTCACTTAACTGCCACCATGACTATCCCCCATTTTGGTGATATATACAACTATTGCAAAACCGCCAGCCATGGCCACGTTCCACTGTACCCTCTTACCACACATTGATGATATCACATCTATTGGTGATGAAGCCTTTGCAATCCAATTGCCCAGCTCAGCGAATAATCCAACGACAATACAACCATCGCCTTTGATTTCTTTGGTTTCCTTCTTTTTAACGCTACTGCCGTCCTCCTATCCTTGTTCGCTTGACAAAGTTTATGTGTCATCAGTCGGAGAAATTTTGTCTATAAGAATCGTTATCTTACCATTATAGAAAATATAAGGTTGGTAGTATATCGATAAGGTAAACAAACCCGTCTCCAAACCGTGCCTAAGTCATTAAAACATAATGAAATACCTGATAATTAAGAAATTGGTCTTTACCGCAAAGCAAATCTTGAACACTGATTTAATTAAGTGAAAAGTTTGATTTATTGTGGCCCGTGCCTATCAGTCTCCAGCATCCAATGACAATACTCATTCAAGACAAATAAACCCGCTTGGCAAAATTATTCCAAATAGTGTTGATGAGTCAAAAGTAGCCTGGATCGTGGAGAGACAAAAGTCAGTGACACCTGTCAAACTTGGAACAGATGACGACTCGATTGCGAAATCACTGGATGGTTTTTGTCCAAAACGGCTGCTTACAAGGCATTCTGCAAGTAGAACCGCACAGAGCATGGGTTGGTCGGAGTAGTAAATTCGCATGTCCGAGAAGTCGCTATTCGTTGAATTTTCATACTCACAAGTACCCCTGTACCGTTTCACTTCACTGTTCACGGAAATAGTGTTATGGAATGTCACATCCGAAAATTCCACAAAGACACCAAGCCGCGTACATCACGTGCGCTTGGCTTGAAGTCCTAAAATGTTACAACATTCGATTTGGTTGAATGACTTGCTGTTTCTTTTGTTAGTATGATATGCCACAAAATTTAGGAAGTGCAAAAATGGCGAGCGAATTTTTTCCAACTGGTTTTTTGGTACACATCACGATTTCAGGTGAACAGTTGAGGTTCACTCCACAGACGGTTGCCAATTTGTCTGGTGATTTAACACTGTGCAGAGTAAAGTTAGTAAAAATAATCAAAATACAATTATTTGCGGCAGACCAACAGAAGAGCAAACCATTTTTCACAATGGCTCTGAAGCGTTCTGAGTTTTGCGTGCCTTCTTTTTGAAATCACGTCTGACTGGCGAAATGTCAGCCAGAAAACTGTTCAGAATTTTCAATATATAAGTTTACTGCCGAGAATGCTGACACGGCGTTGACGTCAGCGACCGGAGCTATTTCAAAAATTAACTCATGTATAATGCATACCCACATGACTCTCGTTCTGTCCTAGAGTGAATGGTGACTGCTCAAACGAGTCACATGAAAACTCAATCTCCAAATCCAGGAACCAACTACAATCCATATGGAGTACTACGCTGTATAGGAAATACACACATCACCTTTAATCAAGTTTCTGACGAAAATGTTGAATTGCAAAAATAGAGAGGAAATCTCTAAAGAAAAAGGGAGGCACGGATGAGAGCCAGTTTTCCGCTTAAGCCAAAATGTCACAAGCGTCTACGAATCATAAATGCATATTTCTGTATATTTCTGTATATTTCTGCATATTTCCGTAAAATCTTTCTCTCCTGTGGTTTTCGGCGGTTGCGTGATACTGGCTCACAAATAAAACCCCCTGAGAAAGTTTGTTTGTGTTCGTCGGCAGCGTTGCTTCATGTCATGCCATAGTAAAATATGTCCAGAAAAACAAAGCCTTCTATCACGGATTTGATAGATTGGTACAACTCATGGATCAAGGCGGGCTGCTCTCCTTAGTATTGTTTAAAAACTTACTTCACTGTGCTCTTCGGTGGATGTGGTAATATCAGAGGGGCTGTATAAGTTCAGTGTTCTGTGGCTTAACAGGTCACATCGTATATCAATTGATTTGCCTTTATTGAACGGTTCTTTGAGTCTCTAATTAACAACCAAAGCTTTGTCTCTCGTTCTTTCATCTGTGATGAATTAACAAAAAGACGGATCAGAAAACATATCTAAATGACATTAACTCTAATTGACAAACAAACTGTTGCTTTCGCGCTGAATAATCTAAACAAAGTCAAACAAGAAGACGGATCAGAAAACATATCTAAATGACTGCACTCTATAAGCGCCCAAGCATGAATCCGCAACTCCATCCAAAAATCGCATAACCGAGCCGTATTTACCGGCTCCCCGAAAATGCTGTTCACCCATTTTGTGGGTTACTGTAAACCTTGGGAATCACTTGGTATCACTCACCATAATGCAGGATTCACTGTGGTGTGACGGCATTTCTGATGTGGCTAGTTTACCTCACTTGAGTGAGTCAGTGTACGCGGACGTGCCAGTGTTCCAGCCGTAATTAGAACACACGGCGTCAGCTTGCTCGGGTGAATTTTCTGTCGGGCGCGGTGTGGACGCGTGAGTTAGCCCGTTGTGCGCCATTTTGTCTTTGCCCACTGCTTTTGTGCACAAACCTCATTTACTTTATTAAGATCGCGACGCAAAGTGCGGTTGCGTAACTGCTGACGGCTTGTCAGCATGATAGTTATGCATGCACTTTATTAAGATCGCGACGCAAAGTGTGCTGACGGCTTGTCAGCATGATAGTTATGCATGTTCGGCATTTTTGCTGTTGTCAAAAACAGCAGGTGTTCAAACGTTCATGATTTAAATGGAAAATCAAAGAATAGAACGAATGCAATTTTAATCTATTTGGTAGACCATATACGTAATTTGACGTTTAAGCGGTTGAGAACAAAATGAAGCTACAGCCAGAAATGTAATATGGATACCGACGTAACACATAACCCAAAAGGTAGGTGAAAACCTTTTAACACGACATGACCGGTTTCGCGCCTCTTGAGACTCATCAGCTAGGCATCCGTAGACTTAACCTTTTACCCAGTATGCACAAAATTGAAAAAACTACACTCATTTGAATATCAATTTTATTTTCACGAGACTCACCTGGAACATCAATGAATTCCCCGTTTGTGTAGAGTCTTCCATGAAAACTGAATCAGTACTCAAGTGGGTGGATTTGTTGTAATGTGAAATTATTTTTACCAGGACGTCTCTCACAGCACAATAGTTATCGACACAGTAATTAACCTAACGAGTTCACCAACTATAAGAAAAATTTTCGGCACGGTCTGTGAACGTTTCACGGATACATAATCATTCCATTATTCCACCTCAATATAATATATATATATATACAATATAATATATAATAATAGTATAAATTTGAAAAAAGCATATATAGCACCGAAATGTCGACATCAAGTGTTGCATGTGGAAGACCTATCGTACTTAGCGTTTGTCTGGACCACTGCATAACTTTCGTTGTTGTTCATTTGGTGCAGAAAATAATTTTTAAAGCACGTGATAGGTGCTATTGCGTTGCTCATCGCCCAACTTGTCAGGCTTACTTAAAAAACGGTAGCTGCCGCTGTTTTTTGAGGTATGGACGCTTTTATTCATAGATGATGTCAGTATTCAGAATGATTTTGATCTGATGCCCCCGTACCCAGATGGCCTCAATATATCTCTTGTAACATTTTTGTGGCGGCCTTTCGAAATCCTTGTCATAAAAATGTGTCCAAACTTAAAATTACGTGTGAATAGCCTGCGTTTTGCGCACCAAGCGGGGACTGAATTGCTTCAAACTTCCTTACACTTCCTCAAAGATTTAACAAGCCTTGTTGTGGTACGTTAACCGGGGACCTTGAAAGGATAAGTATGTGATTTTTTGCTCCGTAGACCTGTTTTCCAACCTCACCTGAGCGCTATACAGATTCTGTTTCAGAAACGAATACCCAAATCAAATGCACTTTTCGTTGCTTGCAAAAGCCTAGTGGATCAACACTCAACTCATTTCCTACCAGAGTCACTAGTGATTCTTTACTTATTTCTGTAGGTTACGAGTTTTGCGTGTTGTGGTCCGGGCAACGGTTTCGTGCATCCAGTTCCAGCCAGTTAGAAAGTTGCTCGAAATGCTAGCTTTCCGTATTATTTTTCCTGACAACCAATTAAAGTAACCAGTAAAACCAGGCGTAAATTTATTGTCATTATTTATCTACTACATATTTGGTCATACTCAAAGCAGCTCACAGGATTGTACTCGGTGTTGATACGTGCGCCAGCGAGCGTTGGACGGATTGGTGATGTGCGCTCAGTGATGTAAGTCGATTGAGGAAGGCAGCTGCCTGAAATGAAGTCATTCTGGAGGAAGTGTTCTGAGCGTTGGTTGGGATTGGGAGGCTAGTGGGCGCAAGCGGAATGCCGTGCTGTCAGAACAGCATGAACCGACTTGTCTGACAGAAGGGGGGGAAGGAGCAAGAAACATAACTGGTCTGCATGTGGTCATCTGTGTACAAGTCTACAGGCAGGCTGTATTCACTCCAACCCATGTAGCCCCAAACAGAATGGGTTTCCTTCACTCAGAGCTCATGCTTAAAAAGAAAAGAATGTACGATGCGACAGTTTTCACTCTTCATTTGCTTGCAGATAGCAGTAGTCACGAGCGATTGTGCGGAACTTGGGATGCACTTGAACAAATTCACAACAAAGAAATCCGTCCCAAAATGATACTGTACTCTTCGATGGAAAAATCAGCAACTGATTTTATTCACAAAATAAACACATCTGCCCCATTAATGTTAATATTTGATAGCCATACATCACAAGTAAAACGGTCGTGTTCAATTTTGGACGAGGTCGTGTCACATATGGGCATGGCCGACTTGATAAATTAGATTTTCACCTTCACAGAATTAACTTCTGTTCCGTCAAAATGGCTTTCTTTTTACGCCCTATACAGTATCAATGTGCCCCAATCGCACAATTAATCATGGCAGTTTATTTGATTATTTACATCCAGCGGGGCCCGCATTTTCGTCAGCCGTCTGTTAAATTAAAACAGCTCAAAAGAATCCTTGTTTACTCGAGATGCAGGTGCATAAACACCATATCGGAAAGATCACAAGCTCAATGGTAGTTTATCTTACTTGTACCTGAAGAGTGGCGGAAATGCCTTCATGTTTCTTTTACCAGCCTGAAAGAGCTAATATACATCATGTTCCACCTGAGAGGAACCACAAGACAGATTACTTTGTGTACAGTTTCAAGTGGTGACCGACAAACGACTGACAAAAAAGACAGCACTCGAGAACAATGAGTTTCGTGACCAAACCACTGCTTTACGAAACCTTCTAGTTTATGGTACACTTCAAGAGTATTTGGGGAATAAAATCAGTCCAATAACATTTCGCCTTTCCATACAGAATTTTGAATATACTATCCACCCAAAACTCACTCGATAGTCCTATGCCACGGCTTGTTTTCGGGGCTTTAGAATGATAAAATTTTCAGGCGGATAAAAGCGAACCTATCCTAGCAAGCCAAATTTAAACTTTCAAAAAAGACCAGAAAAGTTCACAATGAAGAAAAAAGAAGAGCAACTCCAGAATTTTACGACCAACCCGAGTTTTGTACCTCGCCTGGCCATCTGGCGAACACATGCGTCGATTTTTGTGCATACGCAATTTGAATACAACCAGGAATGCGTGAAAAAGAAAAACCTTAGGATACTGCAATAGTTGTGGAAATCACCAAATGTACGCTCTTGGCGCATCGGCAGTAGTTCCAAAAAGCAAAAACCTAAGTTTATTCATACCACTAACAGTGCTGCAAACAGGTCTGATCCATACATCCTCCGGGCCTGTTTTACAGAACTTAAGAAGGATATCACAGTAACTGATAGTTGTTGGTCTACTGAAATTTTCCTACTGGACGACCTTAAGAACCACTGTTGCTCTTGAAAACTTGAAAACTTTTCCGGACCCCGAGAAATAGGACATTAGCTAAGCAGGATGATTCAGTTCACCGGTGTCCAGTTCACTGTCTACTCGATTTTGTTATGTCAAACACTTCAACTGAATGGCTTACACATGTTTCCGTATAGCTGCAGATGCTAGAGAGTAACAAGTGTATGCAGTAACTCAAGGCTGGCTAGCGAGCGTTCCGGCGCGTGTGAACTATTCAGCTATCCTGTCACATCTACTGGTGCAAACAAGTAATGGACGCTGATGCTAGTGCTGACCTATAAAGGAAAGTCATTTGACGTCCGAATATGCATCTTAAAAGGAAATCCTTGCACAACGCCTGTCAGCTCCGTGGTATATCCCTCCCATCTGTGGACTTGTTTTACGGCAACGAAAGGTTTATTGACTACTCATTGTGCATCGTTACCTGATGGATATCTTATCAGACACTTTAATCACCTGACGGTCACCTCGTAAACGATATACTCCCTGATCAAGGTCCCGGTCGAGCAGCCATATTAGCTCATTCCGCAATCTATCTTTTCTATTGGTAACTTGGCTTTCCGAGGGTGACAATACTTATCCAACTAAATGGAACGACCCGGTTGCATGGGAGAATCTCCTGACTTGAAACTCTATGCTCATTAACCTTCCGTTTGGAGCGCCTACTGAACAAAAGACAACTGGAAGACACGTCATCCCATCTCTGGCTACCTACACGATCATTCTGTGATTTCAGTCAACAAGACACAAGACAGTTAGCCGGGAATTTTTCCACAATTATATCTATGTGGGAAAAGTACTACAATAACCTTAAAATCATGAAGAAGGCAACGTTCAACTCAGCTCAGTTTTATTTGTCTTCAATGAATAGGTAAATAGGATTCGGGCAAATCAATCAAATCATATAAACGTGAATACGTTTGTCTGTTTGGATATCTAGTTCCGTTGAGTACGCTGGTGGAGCTGTGGTGTTTTATATGTCCGCAGTTCAGGCCCCAACGTGGCCTGAGCTCTCATAGGAACGCAATTTGATTTCAGTGTTTCTTCGCTGTGCCGCAATGTTTAAGAGAGAGTAATGCGAACGGAGCCTATGCAAATTCCGCAATTGCCTACAATTAGGCTATGAAGTCTGAAGGGTTTTGTTACGGTAATGTTGTCTGTTGTTCGAAGGGAAGAGTTCCAGGTGTTTTTCGGTCCGCGTCATTCATCTTAGATGGGGTCGAGCTAGTGTCCGTTACGGTGTGGATGTGAGGCTGAAATAGAAATATTTCACCAAGCAAAATCTTCTAATTTTGAGGTTATCTCTTCTGTGGTTGCAATGCGGTAGGCTCGAGTTTGGTCCCAGAATATCACAGTTGGTTATTTGATATTTTTAATCCACTACAATCTAAGGTCTACAGTCTATATGGGGAAGTACTGAAATATGGAAAGCGTGGGTCGCATAACTGTTACTCTAATTTGCTCCATATCTGCTGTGGATATCGTCCCCCCACACTACCAAACAACGGCTATTGTATGAACATGGGTTTAAGTATTCTTAAACCATAACTATTGAACGTACATGCTTCAGAATCAGAACTACTCTCCCCTAGTCCGTAGAGGTTTACTGCATCTACGTAGCTAGAACAAAAGCACCATGTATTGGAGCCTTAGAAAATTTCAATGCAAGCGAACTGAGGTTCGTGGCAATCAGTTGCTAAGCTAAGGCAGCCTCAAGTGACCAGATACAGGCACCAAGCCGTTTATCATGGATGTTTCATAGAAAATCACATTAAGCGCGAAGCATTCGGTGATCTTTTTAAACGTACTAATTTGATAGCCATGGGTTTTCCGTGAAAACCAAATTGGAGTAAAAATGAGGCCATCTGTCAAATTCTTTGTTTGGGTTTTCTAGGATCCTACATAACGATTCGCTTGGAAAGTTTATGGCTGTGTCCTTCAATTGAAGGTCGGGCCACGAATTAGGGGAACTCGAGGTTTCACATGTTTTAGTTTTGATCAGACAAATCCGGATGCATAGTTGGGGGCATTAGGGATTTTTCAGTGCTGTATTATACATTGAGGCACAAAATTTCATGGGTTTTAGTATCAAACGCCCATTGGGCAAGATGCTGGAAATATTATATAATATATTAGAGCACGGTGACATAAAGTCAAATGACACGAAGGACAAATCCATATCCGATATGTTAGTATAAAATACCATAATACAACAGGGGGTATATCACAGGCAGTCTAAGATGTATGCCTAATACCACGTGTAATCGTTCATTATCAGCGTGGATTGCCAACCCATGTATTACGCAGTACTGTTTGGGTCTTTTTAAAAACGTGTTGGGGGTAGAGAAAAAGCCCAGTGAAAGGGAGCAATGAAAATTGACACAAACAAATAGCGCAGTAAATGATTGTCAGGAGTGCTTCTGAAAACTAGCAGTAGATTTCTCCATCCGGACAGGTGTCTTCTTCCCTAAACTTATTGCCCCTAAAACTTTAACACCATGGCTTGAGAGATCGTCAACTTCACCTCATAGTTGAACAAGAGCCGTTTATTCGATCTCTACAAGTAGACCAGCTTCAAACTGATTTATATTTAGAGCCATCCCAATAAAATTACTGAGGTTAAATTGAGTTTTTTTGTCAAAGTTTGGATATGAGGTGTATGTTCAGGTTGGCATATGTAGGGCGGCTATTTCAGTTTCTCTCTGCAGTTCATAGTGTTCGACAGTTTTGCAGTGTGGTCCAGTTGGCCTCATCGGCTGGCCATGCTGTGAATTCCATGAAAATATCAGTTCTTTAGCACCAAATTGGATCGGATAATTGTCAGGCCATTATGAACTCCGTTAAAGTAGGAAACTGACAGAATGTTTAGAATGACGAACCATTGTTCACATGCTTAAAACAAGTACGGAAGTCTTGTGTGCCCAGTATTACGTATTCCGCTCTACCAATAATTTCAGTAGCTGGACGAAACAGTGCCCGATTGCCGGCAACCACTGAGTACATCTTTGTTCACTTTTATATCGTCAGTCAACAAATAAACAGTTGGCAATTATTTCTTTCGTATTCAAAACGAAAGTTGTACCTTATGGGGCTTGGCGACCAAATCTGTCACAGAAGCCCCGCTAAAATCTGTCATTAATTTCCTCCTGCCAACGTTTGTCAGAATTGGCGTTGACAGGGGAATAGAAAGATTCCAAAAGTTATATACACGTTGCTGATGAACAAATGGCCGACGTGCCTGACGTATCCGTATTAGCTGCCCATAAAAACAACTTGAACGCGATATTCTTACCACACAATATAACAAAGTTATCTGAACACTATTGCACTAAGGCGTAAAAGCTGAGCGAAAAGTGGTTTCAATTTGTTTAGGAATCTCTTGGCAAGCAATCATATCTGGTTAAATTAAGCGGCACAGTTTACAACCTATTAGTTCGCATTGTCAACCAAGTTGTACGTTTCGAATGGACTCCTACAAAAATGCTGTAGCTGGCGTTACCAAGTTATCATACGGTGGATTTGGTTGCTTCGTTTACCTTTTATACGGCGGCTATGGAGCCTTCAAGCTATTTCACTTTCATCTTATCAGCTGAGGTTGTTCTTTTCTAACAGAAGCGTGGTGTCAAAAACAGAATTTTTGCAGGGCTTATCTATCCCACCTGATAAAAGAATCGCAACAGTTTCACCCTCAAATGACATGTGAATCATTAAAATGTCAAACGAACTCAGAACAACCTTTGTCAGCAGAACGACCAGAAGATCAATTTCGAGCGGACGACTACGGGGCTGATTTGAATCGCACATCCCTTGGACTAAAGACAAAAAACTCTCGCCGCCACATTAAAAGCCAGTTTTCAGATAGTTCAAGTTTCTTCCTGAAACCAACTTGCGTTTCGAGGCAGTGCGTTTTGACCTCCCTGCAAAAGTCACACTAATTAAGCAGTCAAGCAGGTCACGGCATACCGCTGATTTTGGAACATTCAGCCTAGATATGATTTTTTAGAGATAGTTGTAACAGCTTCGCTGAGGATAGCCTGAACGGTTGGTTTTAGCTCCTTGGACAATATGGGGCTGCAGATGCCAGCCCGTCCAATGCGGCAAATCGATACATCAAGGACCAGAAGTTGCTGCTTGTGGAAAGTGAGTTTATAGAACGTCCCTCATAAATACCACATTCTAAAGCAACGCTTCGTAATCTGAATAAATTCTACTAAAAGAGACCCTGATGTTTACGTAATGCCTTTACACTAAACCCTCCAGAGGTCAATATTATAAGACTGAAAATTGGAGCCACTGTTGTTTGCAGGGTCTTTGGTCAACAACTCGAAGCAGGCCTTCACAAATCCTTCACAACTCATGCCGCTTGACAGTTTTTTTCTATTTACTTCAGCGTTGTATCCAAAACCTGATCCCATATTTGTCAGATATTCATGATGTCGGTCATCTGCGATTATTCAGAAGGTTTACCGTTCTTTCTCCGGGATGGATTCTGTCATTCATTCCTCGACAAGTTGCAGTAACATCTTTAACTGGGCAATGCTGATTTACGATAAAATTCTGTTGTAACTGATACTGGGGTACCTTTTTCTCTCAAAATTGGCCTACTGTCAAGTGGAGTCTGAGTATATTTGTTCTAGCCATTTCTCTGCAATAGTTCCATGCGGTAGTATATGATTTACGGCTCACTTGAATCTCGGGTCACAATGGATATCTTGGTTTCTCGAAATACACTCGCTTGCACCCCACTGCTTTTAAATGGTCAGTGCGCTGAGTCTCTCCTTTATGTTGTTCCTTGTTGGAGTTTACAGAGGCCACCTCAAGTTTCAGCTAGTATGGTACTCGAGGTATCGCGGCATATTTTCCTGTTCATAAGGTCGAAGAGCTTTTGGCAACCCGTGGGCGACAACTGTTGTTGAAATCGCAAGCGCACATGTTCAGCAGTATCGATGGACCCTAGTCCGCATCAAATACAAAGCGGCCACGTTGTTCATCGGGGACAACGTTGATTGAAATCAACGGCGGGTGTCATTCCAACACCACTGACTCATTAAAGCACATGGGGTAAAAACTTGTGAATGATCCTACACTTTCACCTCAAATTAGAGGAATGAAGCGGCCTCTAGCAAACAAAGCACGATAGTGTCTGTCTATTCATTATATTTTTGTTTGTAATATTCAGCAATCTGAAGCAATAACACGAGCTGAAACATTTTTTCGCCAAAGTGTTTTGAGCAACTTAGGTCAAAATACCATTAATGCAATACTTTAAACGTACCTTACTACGGTTTTTAAAAACGTGACTCATGTATTTTGTGGCCATCAGTAGCGCATTCGAATGCAAAGTTACATTTGCAAGTCCTTTGTAACAAATCCATGCAGAAATTCCTAAAAAGGCCAGTTTACCTACTCAGTAGTGTTCAGTTGCGTTAAACAAGTTCATCTGTACCATGTCTGATTACTGCTTCACGGCTGTAGTTTGCAAGGAACAACACAACCCACAAATAGCTCATTCTCAAAGTTCCATATTGGAGTGAGCTAACGACGTAGTTGGCAAGTACGTCCTCCGTATCCTGATGATGACAAAGCACTTCAGTCAACAAAGAAGTGCAGAAGACCAGCGATGTCCTCTGTAAAATGATAGGATATGAATAAGAGTATACAAAATGTTCTACTGAGTTGATACAAATAAGCCAGATCAAATGGCATTGTGGTGTTTAGAGGGGAAAGATCACACTTGTTGCAAAAATATATAATAACGAAGCTGGTCGACGTAACTCTGGTGGTATCCAGGAGGGAAAAGGCTTTTTAATTTAATTTTACCTAATTCCTGGGTTGCAGCCAACAGCCCTCAAAATTTGCTTCAGTCATGCCATTCTTTTACAAATTAAGGACTGGATGGCGAAGAAAGTTCAGTGTGAGCAACTTTAGGACGAAATTTGGTAAGTTTCTGAATTCGAGGGTACCGTGTAAAAATAGTAAAATTTGCCTAAACTTATTGTTCTACTCAAAGTGGTGCTGAAGCAGATAGGCATGACTTGGATTTGTTCTATGGGAGATGCCGAAAACTGGGTTGTATGCCCACGAAAGGCGCTTCTCAGGAAATTTAAGTAGGAAAATGATTAACACAATTGAACAGCATATAAAGAAATAAAAACAAAACTGGCGTTGATGTACCGAATATTTTTACGGCTTACAGTCGTTACCGAAGAATAAGGTGAATTTGACTGCAGAAGGTAGTTAATCCACGAGAACACCAAAATCTACACAAATAATTATTTGATTATTTATTAATACATTCACGAATAACTAATTATTAATTAATTAATAATAATTACATGATTAATTAAACTGCCAACAGAGATGAGGTAATGTGAGGAAACAGAAAACAGATTTGTTTGCTATTCTTTCCAGCGCCTCACTCATGGAATGATGCCATTTACATCCAAGTCCACATCACTGGCTGGCAGTCTGTGTCAATTCAGTTTCGTTTTGGGGGACACAACCCCCGAGTAAAAACTCCTCTCAGCCGTGCGTTGCAGTGCTTAATGCAGTACGTGGAAAATGCAAGCTTTATACTTTCAGCCAAAGTGCAGATTACGTTGATCCCCTCACCTGGTTAGAAAACTGTGAGATACTTTTCAAGTTAACTGGTACAATTTCCAAAGGTGGGCGAATACTAGTAGTTGCCCATATGGCGAGAAATTGTGCTGCCAAATGGTCTGCGGTTGATTTCTCACCGTGACAAAAGTGTGTAAATAAAGTTGCCACAAATGAGACCAGCATCTTTTTACTACTGCGCGCAGTGCTTCCAGAAAATATACGTCGGCAAACTTTGGCTTTCGTAGCCACACGATCTGATCATACCTGTGATTGCCGGGTTGCAGGTTGAAATACATATAAAGGACAAGACACTATGGTAGCTTGTATCAGGTGATGCGTGAATTTACGACACCTTCTTTTTGCACTTTGGGTTACTT
Organism: Opisthorchis viverrini; assembly: GCF_000715545.1. Lineage (NCBI taxonomy): Eukaryota > Metazoa > Platyhelminthes > Trematoda > Opisthorchiida > Opisthorchiidae > Opisthorchis > Opisthorchis viverrini. The sequence continues at coordinate 2,611,352 of NW_008751675.1, forward strand.
TAACGCCAAATTTGTTGTGCATTGAGATGGCTCGTTAAAAAAGGCCGTATTTCATGTCTCAGCAACTACACAGTGCTTCCTAACATGCAAAAGGAGATGCGTCTTCTAAAAAGTTAACCCTTGATTGTCGTGAACAGGCTATGGGGAGAAGACCCAGATGGCCAAGTACTGGTTTCGCTAAGGAATGCACACATTGTCCTGGCTGACCAAATGACGTCACAACGAATGAGTCGTGGTTGGGCGTTTTACCGGAGTATGGCAACACAGGGAAGTCAGCCCATGTCACCATGTTGGTTTAGAATTTGCTGATCCGATGAATCGATTAATAATGAATGGAACAATTTGGGTCAACTGAGGAATGACGGCTGTTCCATTCAGGTTATCCTAGCTATCTCATGTCAAATTCACCATAGCTTATAGCCCGCCCTACAGCCAAGAATATGTACCAATCCCACGATCGCCTGATGGACTTGGGGGATCTGCATTCTCAGTGGTTCTTATATCCTGCTAGGTACGTAATGTGCGGAACAATTAAATGTGTAGCGTGTACCAAAGGTAAGATTCGCCCAGTTATCTGGGAGTTAGAAGTACGGGGGACGAAGCTACCAATGCGTGGTACTTATTTCAGCTCGATATGAATACGGGGGCTTTATATTCGCCCTGCTCTTATGAGCCTCCCCACGCGTTCTCACGGTAATCAAAGGACAACTGTGAGTCGCTCCACAACGGCTTCCTGATCTAACCAATGCTAGCCAAACTGGACCGGCACAATCATTCATTCCGGGCCCGCGATAGATCGAGAAATGAAACAGATTTTTGTTCATGTCTCAGAGCCGTTTAGCATTTATTTAACACCCATTTTTGTGGACGCATTTGGGTACTGCAGAGTTGATGTGACAATGCGACGCAGTTTATTGTCATCCGCGGTCATTTAATCAGTTTAAAGCAATTCTGTGCGGATTCAACGTCCCCTCGCAGATATTTTCGGATGGTTGTACTTAGATTTGCGCTCTGAGATGGAGGTACATTGACAATGAGCTTCGTTTAAAGCGCACCTGAGGGATCAGCGAATATACACTCAATTGCAAACTAATTTGTTTTTTTTCGAGAGACCTACCTGGAACCAAGCTGAATCTCTCGTTTGTGATGTTCGCAGGCAACTGAATGTGCTGCACCAGGCCGCCTCATGTTTTAGTCGCTGCGATATTCGAGATATCGCGATACATGTATATCTTTGTAACGACAGAAACCCGGGGACTGCGCTTACTTGATGAGCCCCAAAAAGGGCGAAACCGGTCATGGGCTGTCGACGGATTTTCAGCAACCTTATGAGTCGTACATTACATTACAAAGCACCTAAGGGAGTTTTCTCTCATCAGTCTAAACCGATAATTCACCTCAATAAACCAAACTCTGAAATGAGACTTTTGCAGGTCAGTAAGTCTTGTGAAATTCTCTTGACTCTGCAGTGCACTGTCAGTAGATCCGTTGCTTGAAAACGAAGTCAAAACACATGTTAAAAAGTTTAGTACAACAAGCGTGTCTGAACTTAATTATCACACGCACATAAACACCAAAAGTGCAGTCTGTCGGCGGCTGCACTGCAAAGTAATAAATCCTACACATCATACAGAAGACAACTACTGAATCAAATTCACCAGCAATGCATGCACAACTTCCTAACTATCAAAAAAACAGGCCGACAAAAGTTCATCGCCGTTTATCTTTCTGTGAGGATTATCGGGTACTTTTATGCCAAGTTCGAACTGGCAACAAAAACAAATGAGTTTGGGAAAACCCGCCTCTTATGTAAGGTGTTTGTAATAACTGCGAAATGTACAAACATTGTAGTAAGGACATGATTGAAAGACAGATCTAAACAACAAATTGAAGATAACTTCATAGCATAGCCTTCAGTTGTCTTTGTCATGCCTACATGGAAAAGTTTTTAAATATTCCAACATAATCATCTGGTAATAGACATCATAAACGAGAGATTACCTGGGTTACAGCTAAGTCTCTCGCAAAAAAAAACAAATTTGTTTGCGAGTGTATTTCGCTAATTTTGTGCCACTTAGGTTTAAGTAGAACATGAAGAGGATGAAAACTTGTGGATTGCGCCTACCTGATGAGCCCCAGGAAGGGTGAAACGAGTGATGGGTTGTCGAAGAATTTTCAGCAACCTTATGAGTACTGCATTACGTCCAAACATTTCCTCCATTTTGGTATTCGTTTCAGGTGAAAATAATATACGCATGTTGACAACCACCATTGAGTAGGAGAGCGGTAAGCAGACTGTTGGCCCGCGCTTACGTGGGGACCGCTGGACTCTCAAGAAACAAACTCAGTAAGAACAATTGTCGATCTCTTCCGACATTTATTCACCAGATTTGTTCCCCATAGTTGGTCGCCGTAGGAACTGATTTAGACCAATGCTATGACGCACTATTAATTGGAAAAAAATTGCCTTTGTTGCTCGGCCGAAAGAATTATTCCAATACTCTACTGATTCCAGATCAGTCAAGTCTGCTGAAACGCAAGTGGTATAAAGATAAGTACTTTCCTAATCTGGAACACACCTTTCAATCAAATATAATAGAGATTTTATTCAGGTACGCACAAAAAAGGGGTTTATATTTTGAATAAAATTGCACGAATCAAGAAAATCACTGTACGACTGCGTACTATGTGAAATGTACGACAGCTAGAATCGTACTAATGCAGGTTAGTCCAGGATTTTCTTTAAAAATTTGCCAAATGTGGCTAATCTGGGATAGAATGCAATACCCGTTTGTTCAGTACGGTTATTTCTAGCCATCACGAGCGGCAAGGGGTACAATGATGGGATTCCTTTTCGAAAACTTTTAGTGGATTTATTCAGATCTCTAGTAAAATGACTTGGCTTAATTCTCTCCTTTGGGACGTTGTTTTCCATCGGCGGGTTTGATCATATGATTCATTTTCTTTTGATTGTCTACCCGACTGATGAAGGATTTATTAGAGCTGTCTGCTACGGAACGGATGGAAAAAACCGAGATGACCGGGTTTCAGCTTCAAGTTGCAGAAATACCAGCAATGCGCACATATGGGGCACCCTGTACTCTCTCGTCTGAGGTTACTGAATCTGTTGACTTCTTTTCCATCAGAAAGCGCCCTGTATTGGCCAAACTGATTCTCTCTAATGTCCCTTGGATCAGAAACGGTTGTGCTGTTGCTATCGAGGTTGGAAGCTGAAGTTGACTGAATTTGTGAATAACAGCGCGAATGAGGGTGTCCCACTAGGCTCCTTGGAACGCAGAATTCTAACCCTTCTTCCAATTTCGTACTCATAACGGGACCATCAATCTACTACCCAAATAGTTTCGCGGGTATTCACGGGTCTGGTGACCTAAAAACATCAGTTATCCACAAACGTTCGTACTTCCACAGGCTTCTCGGTTCTCTTCTTTTCTTCCAGCTGTTCGGTAAATTCTGAGCATCTGCTCAGGTATCGGATTTCCCGTTTCGGCCTATGCTACCCAATAGACAAACCTACCCCGAACCCTACAGATTATTTCGCTTTTGTTTATAAATATCTGATGAAAAAACATGTAATTCAAGATTGAGCAAAGCCAGGAAGTTGTGTGGCCAATGGGTGAACATAAATTAAAATCACGCCGCCAGACAGGACTTACGTTGATAACCCGCTTGACAGCGGTTGTGAAGGTTGAGGTATCCGAAGTGCTGTTCAAAAGCTCTTTTACTAACGTCTCAAAGAGCTAAATCATGAATGAACTATTTAAGGAATCCTTCTACGCGTCCTAATTCATGTGTACACGCATGTTTAGGGGTGATTCTATTGACATTTCGAAGAAAACCAAGCAGCTTCTGAAGTTTCAGGATTGTACCGTGGCTGGTCAAGCATTGTGTGCGGGCATCCTTAGCCAGCTTGTCACAATCCTTTATTTTTCACTAGCTGAAATTTAAATGGTTTCCAGGACACAGCCAATAACCCCTTTCGTTTCCACTTACTACACAGCTGTCTTGTCGAGGTGCCAACCTTCGAAAATTCAAGTGTGTTGAAACCGAAATGTTGAATTATTTCGTAAACAAACACTCAGAACCTGTACTTTACTTGTCATAGCTTGTTACAAGCATGAAATAATACGATGTGTCAACTTGGGCGAGCTGACCATGATAGTCTACAAAGCAAAATTTTCAACAGCGTCATCTTTATTCATCGTGGTGCAAACAAATGCTGGACTAGACAAATATCTAATAAAGCGACAACGTTTACCCACAGGCACTCTGACTTCCACCCGTTTATTTGACAATTTGTTCACTTCATACCTCAATGCGCTGGAACTCTGTTTGTTGCAAGGGTAACGAGTTCCGGTTTGCTCATTTACCTGAAAGTCTGAAGTGGTCAGGGAACACAATGAATGAATTTCTAATGAAAGGCGTACGAATTACCTGTCACACAGTTTCCAGCCAAATGGTAGTACGAGCTGTCGGTGGTCACATACTGCTCTCAAAATGTAACGATATTCTCAGTTGGCAGACGCACTTCCATAAACTTGGAGGCCATACTTTGGTGAGAACTGTGAGCTCTACAGTGAACCACTCTGCAAGGCAATCGCAAGGTAATCGTCCTGATTGATGTATCAGTACTGCACAGACAGTAGAATGTGACTTCAGAACGATTTTCGACTTTGTCCAATGCTGCATAATACGCAGAAGCATTTGACAGATGGCGCATTCACATGGTGAGTGCTAGCAGTCACCTACAATTCATTGATGCGTATAGACCGGCTTAAATCAAACCTAACATCATGTACTGGGTTGACGTCCGGTACAAGAGAACCCTCCATAAAACAGACCTGATCGCTTACCTGATACTATCATCATGTGTCTAGATATATTAAGATACCTCTTAGAGAACAACTTATCCGAAAGTTATCTTGAAGTTGGTAAATTTACTTTCCAGCTCTGAAGGACTGTCGTCATAGTTAGTGCCTACCTCTTCATCACGCAGTGATGTGTTAGTTCGCGTAATAGTTCATTGTACGATGAGTCTGCTTACCTTGTGTTTTCAATCCCGGAATGTCTGGTCCCTCACTGAGGGTGAAATAATTCTAGGAGTGGAATTACTACACGAGTATAACCGTTGATCATGTAGTGAACCAGTTAAAAGTGTAGTCAGTGCTTTCACAGGTTTGAGTATTCCAGCAGCTAATATGATTTTGTCTTCCCTAAACAAAGTCAAAACACCACTTGAAAACCAAGCTCGCTTGCGTATGGCACTAGCCCACATACATTGACCAGATTCCACTTCCCAAATGCAATGAGGCAGGATTTGCCAGACACCCTTGGTTATAGATCAACTTATACCAAGATCCTTCACGTATCCATAAGTTATCAATGGTCACGGAAGCCTCAAACAGATTTCGAATTTCATTCTGTTAGATGTACGCGCGGCAATTCACCTTTGACTGCAAGCATGCCACCTTGGTGGCCCACTTGAGAGAACACTGACCAGTTAAGCGGAAGACCGGCTGCCTGAGTGAGCCCATGCTTGTTTGTTTTGTTTTTGCTGTTCATCGCTGAAACTTTCAAAGCAATGGTTACAGGCTGCTGCTCCTGAATGACATAAAATCGCGCAAATTCGGAAAAGGTATTAACCTTAGAAATACATCGTCGGTTGAAAATTCACCTCGTGTTCCAAACGCACGTGTGGCAGTCATCCGACAGAACACTCAAGCAGTCAATGCATGAAAGCAAAAACCCACATCAACCACACGTGGCGACTGACATTTTGTGGTTTCCGAACCAGTTTGTAAATGGCGCAGTCGAAGAGTTGCACGAAGTGAGCAGCCCCTACGAGTTTGTCAAACCGTTCTAGACCGTTGCCCACCGGACTTTAGTCATCCCAAACTACCCTGTTCCGGGTATAATGCATCATGAGTAGTTCAAACACGATGACTAGGCTTTATATGACAAACTCATGCAAAGCCACATGGACACAATGCCCTACAGCCATGTTCCACAGTTTTACGAACATGGATACCTCACAATGACAGCCCAACCATGAAGTGGTCATAGATAGTGATTCATCTCACATCAACCGGAAGTCAGGTTACCCCCAATCACTTTATCATTGTCTGCTACGCCACCGGGGTGGTGCCCTTATATGCTCAGTAAACAGATCATCTAATTTCATTGAAGTAGTTTTATCATTAGAGATTTGACGATCTACTTCAGACGGGACCAAAGGTTTTTAGTTTGTACAATTTTCAACAACTAAACAACTTGTTAACCCCTGTGACAAATATCCCAGTCAGTCGACGGTTCATTAAAAACACAGGTGGGAAAAATTTCCTGTCTGCTTTCAGACTCCATATGGTGCAAAAAATCTAGGTGAGAATACCACACCATTCTCAGAGACTGGGGGATTAGAATAGCAGGAAACCCGTAACTTCTCTTGGATTCTCTGAAAATTATTTCAGTGACATACACAAAAGAAAGATGAACTTATGCGTACTTTGCAAATAATGGAATGTATGGAGATATTTATCGGACTTAAAAGGTACAACCTTCAGGGACTTCCCTTTAGATATAACACATCTGGAGAGAGAACCAGACACGTTGGCAACGTACCGAAGTATTGGCAGCTCGAACGCATTAACCGGTTGTTGATCAGATATTTGGTGGCTTGTTCGAGGAGCATGGAAAGTTGCTTGTAGGCGTTTCGTCACCAAATGTGGGGACATTATCTTGGACATCATCAACTGCACACTCATGATGTCTTAATGAGTAATGACAAATTGTCTGCAAGCGACTTACCAAGCCGCGTGAACAGGTTAATAGTACAATCGGTCGAACCTGTAGTGTGTCATATTTTTTGAAGCTGTCTTATGAAGGGCAATCATCAGAGAAAACTCGTGACCAAAAATTAAATTACGCAAGAACAACTTCTTGTGATTTATTTCGCTTACCTTACATGTCTAAGAAGACATCAATATCGCCATTGTTTAAGTGTCCAAAGGGATATCAAACCAACTGGTCTCACTGGGAGAATAGGTTTGTCGTCTCATTAGAACGACAGTGAGTTTTATTCAAACTTGGTTATGCATGTCTGGAAAACAGTGTCATAAGCATGGTAATGTCGATGCTGGCACCGAGTAAATAACTACAACTTCACATTTGTTTGTTTCGTTTCTATCAGGAAGGTCAGATTTCTGAAAGTAACCTCAAAACGCCCGGAACCTACTGCTCCACCAAAATCTCAACGGGAGGGCCGGCAAGCATCCAGGCCAGTCAATCATTCAATCAATCCAGCAAAACCTGATGAGTGCTCATGCACACCACAGAAGCACAATCGAATGTGATCGGCGTTCAGACATTTTATAGAGGCACGATCGAAGTTGACGGGTGTTCACTAACGCCTATCAGACAGCCTGAATCAATGTCAGAAAGTCCCCTTTAAGTAGCTTGGGACCGTTGTAACTTTTGCTCTCGCACTGGCACGTACTCGCGCTCTTGCACTTGCTTGTTCGGAACGTGGCTGTTGTGTTCCCTTCTGTGAGTCTTTCTCCGGACACTGAGCAATGGAGTGGATCAGCAGCAGATACCACAAATCGGTGGATCAGCAGATATAACTGTTTTCATCACCACCTTTCAACTCCAGGGCCGCTAAACAACTGACCACAACCGTCAGTAAGTAGGCGGAATCCCCTATCAATATCGAGTCGCATATCTCAGTGCTGCATAAGTTGTCAGCGGACATTAGAGAGGGCCTATCCGAATCGCAAAACCTTACGCATCCTAATCACCAATAACTTGTTGTGGTATGAGTAGATTATCACTGAAATAGAATTAGGGGAATATAACCGGAATCGATCGTTTCAACAGCGACTAGCTGATTGCGTAGCAATGCTACAACACAGCTGATTTGTGTGCGTGTTTGGTTAAAAAAATGATAAATTTCATGCTGACCAAACAGACTACCAGGTTAGAATTCTAGGTTTTGTTGTCCCAATAGTTTGAGGTGAGACTGAATCCCGAATGCGTCGTTAATCGTGCGATTTCATCTATATCCGGCTGCGCTGTTAGAAACTAGAGGGACTCTGTACGTAGTCCTCTGTTTTTGGGTTTCACAAGCATATCTTCTGATTTAGCCACTATAGACACCTGGGTTTAGTCGTACAACCAGCAGTGCAGGCCGGCCACTAGACATATGAAGAACCCGGGGTCAAACGTTTGATCTGTCTACTGGAAAACAAAGTCACACCAAAGGCATATTCCAAAACCAGTTTGAATCTTTCTCAAAAGTCAGGTCGAGCCCATGTGCAAGGTTCCTTATTCATCAAACCATACGCTAGGATGAGCGAACATTCAGAAGAACAGTCCATAGTGGTCATCTTCAAATTCGATTATGCGCTGGACTTCCATTTGCACTTGAATGACTTCGTCAGCATACAGCCAGAACTGGTCCTCACGGGGACATCCTTCGAACCTTTAGGGAAAATAAAGTTACTTCATCCACTGCGGTAGGGCAAAGCCGAACTCCGGACGGGTCCAGAATTTATTCTGTCAGTTCTTTGGGATTTAGTCCCGGAAGAATGCCTAGTGTCATTCTATCGCTCAGCAAATAAAAGCCTAGAAAGCCCTAAATGTCCGTATGCACCCTGCAATGTCCGTGGTGGATTGCTGAGTGGAAAACCGGATAAGCCCGTCACCAGAATGCTGTTGACACATCCGTTTTACCATAGATAAGGGTAAGAGACGTCCTATTCACTTGTGTCCAATTGTATTGAAACAATCGCTTCAGCTGCAAGAAAACCCATTTTCCTCATTGATTTTTTCGTGCGATTTTGTAGAATTATATATGCAACTGAAAAACACAGTTTCCAATATCTTAAGGTGCGGCAAAGTAGTTATCTCTTTAAACAAAGAAATAACCTTTGGAACGCAGTGCCGTTCATATGCGTGGTACTAGGTTACAATTGGGGAAAACAGTTGTTTTAAACGAAAAAAACTTATTCGTGTGGTAGCATACACTCTCAAATGAACAGTTTTTTTCAAATAATAA
>NW_008751675.1:2620545-2624354 GCF_000715545.1 Opisthorchis viverrini
TGGCCGTGTTCTTGCGTCTTTTCCCAAAATTGTATTAACAAAGCAGCGTAGTATAAACTCAGGACTGCAGAGGAGCGGAACGATATATATATATATATATATATATATATATATAGTTGGTAGGTATATGTGATAGATCGGTTTAGCAGCCACGTTTGATCAACTGAAGTTCTGCACACAGCAGACAAATCGCAAACGGTTCTCACAATGCTCAAAATGCGAGCTGTTGATGCCAAAGTAAACCCAAAGGTATGAGATCGGCAAACGAAAGATACCAACTGGCAGCATGGTAATGTGGGTCGACAATGGCTATCTTACACCAAGGCCCGTCCGCCCCTCCAAGTAATAAGTGTATGCCACAATTACGCGGAATGAATTAATGTGAATATGCCCTTGATGCTAATCAGTGCTGTGTCATTTAGATGACAGCCGATAGTGAGCCGGTCAACCCAGTTATCGGATGCAAAGTATCAATGGGAAATGGAAGTAATTCACTGCTGCCTCCTGTACGGTTTACAGCGAGTAAGCTGGTTACCAACCACTCCGATCCTACCTATGATTTTTGCAGGATCATACAACTGCAGATGCTCCCGACACAATACAATAAGGCAGTAGCTTTCATGCAGCGAAATTCTTCTTTTCTCAGAGTTCGTTAGGGTCGGGAAGATAACAACTCCGTCAAGTGCCAAACTTTTTGTAGATCTGAAACCGTCACCATGGTGTCTCAAGTCTCGTCGAGGTCTGTATTCCAAACGACCGTAGGTGATCTGCTTCGTGGCAGGCTTATCGGTCACATGTTCTGAACGGCCCATCAAGCGTAGCTGATTGTGTTGACCCTCCGTCAAGACCCTTTCGTAGATCTGAAACCGTCACCATGGTGTCTCAAGTCTCGTCGAGGTCTGTATTCCAAACGACCGTAGGTGATCTGCTTCGTGGCAGGCTTATCGGTCACATGTTCTGAACGGCCCATCAAGCGTAGCTGATTGTGTTGACCATGGCTCTTAAGAACTCCACTGTTGGAGTGTCATTCCGACTTACGAATCCGCAAGAGCTTGGGAAGTTACCGTAATGTGACAAGTGTCTTCAGGTGGCGTTACCTTGGCATTTGTTTTCTCTGCCAAGGAGTAATGGAGATAGCGTAGCACATTACCATAAGGCTTGCAGTGTACTTTTATATATGTACTGGGGTTCACACTCATATATATACATATATATGACACGAAAACGGACCGTAACAGATGTTATCACACAGGTCTCTTGAGTTTTATGATCATCTTTGAGAAGTGAACGCTAGTAAACTGATCTCGTAGACCGGCGAGTCGTGCGCACCTTGACTACTCTATCTGGTCGAAACATTCTAGAAAGTCATTCACAATCAATTCCAGCTCAGCCAGTAGATTTTCCTGTCCTTTACAACGAGACATTTTCACGAAATTGCTTTGATTTGCATGTTTTGCGAATCGGAACGGATGTTCGCTGGTCCATGTTGGATGGCAGAAAACATTGTTTTATCCTTCCTGTCTACAACTGCATGTAAGTTTTTGCGGTGCGTTTCTCCTATCAAGGCTATTCAGAATTGATGTTCGATCAATTGTAGCATCATCAATTGTGAAATTATAACCAGTTAATTAGGTATAAAATTTGAGACTCGTCATTTACTTCAAGGCAAACTTCCCAGTTTGAACAAAGACCGGTTCACATGGATAAGATTAACTGAATATAGTTTTGGCGAAATATATTCATTTGCAAACAAATTTGTTTTCGCGTGAGACTCGGCGAATCTGTTGCTTGTGCTCTTAAGCAATTGAATGTGCTGCACCAGGCCGCCTCACGTTTCAGTTGGCAGGATATTCGAGATACTGCGATACATGTATGGACGAAATGTACTGCTCACAAGGTTGCTGAAAATTCTTCGACAGCCCACGGGAGATTCAGCTGGGTTCCAGGTGAGTCTATCGAAGAAAGACAAATTTGTTTTCAAAGGAGTGTATTTCGCTTATTTTGTGCAATGTGGTTTCAAGTAGAACATGAGGTCAACGAAAACTCAGGGACTGTGTCAACCTGATGAGTCCCAGGAGAGGCGAAACCGGTCGTGGGTTGTCGGAGAATTTTCAGAAACCTAATGGGTATTGAATGGACTTTTCGTTTGCCTCTCAAAATCACCTGCAAGTATGATTGTTGAATTTAGCGACTCAGTTGAGCGCACCGAAGAGTAAGGTCTTCACACCTGATCCTGGAAAGGATTTTTACCGAACTTTAGTAAAAATGTTTCATTCACTACTGCTAACGACGCTTACGAGCGTCGCCTCCTGGCATACCCAAAACGAAAGGAAACACAGCATCCAACGAACAATATGCGGCTGCTGGTCAGAAGACAAACTTGGAGAGATGAGCCCAACCCAGGCAATTTTGAGTCAGCGCAGGCGAAGACACTTTCTTTCAACCGAAATGGGACAGTTGAATATATTTTTGTCAACCTACTGATAAATACCGATTGCAATATACAGCGAAAAGTTTACGGAAAGTCGATACGGGTGCGTCATCACTCTGCTCAAAAACTGAACAGATGCCTTTTTATTAAACATTTGATCTCACTATCCCCCGATTGTGCACAACATCTAAGATTTCTAGGGCATATGTTCTCGCAAACAAAATGTCCGAGACGGTTAATGTAACCTACGGAAAATAGCGTAATGTAGCCAGGAAAACCCAACTCCAAGAGGGGCTTGATAAAGCTTTCCAGAATCAATGCGCATACGCCTCACATGTTCACCGATCTGTGCTTGATTTTGTATGCGAATTGTGCTAATGACAGCCGTTTGCCAGATTATACGAACGGATTTTGCGTACGTTCAGTTGCACGCTCATATTTAAGTTCGTCATAACAAAAGGGGTTTTTTGAAAGGGAGACGCAAACATAATCCAGTTTCCGTCATAGGTGACTCGGAGAAATATATCGCAAAAGATTCCCTACACATCTATCCAAAACTGCGTGTAAAGTGTTTTCCAAAGCACATATAGTGCGCTTGTGAAAAGGGCGCGAATAGTACAACTCACGGGTGCATTCAAAATTTGGCTCCACGTCAACAGGCCCCTGTGGTGACCTCCGTGCGGCCTCTGAAATAATTTTGACCTACAAACTTTTTTCTCACACGGTTCAGTTCTAACTTGAGGTAATAAGACTAGCTATGTGATCAACATTCCCATTATTGGTTTAGTCCACATTGATTAATGAATAAACCCTATTTTGTAGGCGGTTTCAGAGTCGTATCATGTTTATATGTATGGCGTTGTCCAAGGTGACCAGTCATCGAAAATGGCCTTTCTCACTATCCTCTCTCTTAGCATGCCTTGCCTGCCTTCAACATACTGAAACCAGTTTGGACGTTACTTGGTAGTGAACACTTATTTCTCTCTGTACAGTGCGCTTACGTATGCAATTATAAAGAATTTTCCTCACGTCATACTTCCTAAAACAAATCTGGCGTCTAGTTCACTCTATCCTGCTTATGTTTAAAATTATTTCAGGTTTTAAAGAAGTCCAACGATAAATTAAAGCCGGCTGAACCCAGGAACAGACAGCAATATTCCCCCTACTAGGGCGTCACACCCATCTTCTCTGTCGGTTACACAACAGCCCTTTCATTCATTCCAACCAGCGAGGTTATTTTTCAGGAAATAGTGGCCTCATCCACAGGACATAGTATACCGTTTGATGATTCATTTAGTACAATAAGTCTGGGGGCCAGTGGGAAGAACACAATTAGTACTGTACATTTGCCTGTGTTTCCACCCTACCCACCCACCCT
>NW_008751675.1:2624375-2625786 GCF_000715545.1 Opisthorchis viverrini
TAAGATAAAAAAACCCCCGCCAATCGCAAAAACCGCAAAAAATAACAAGAGCCTATATTTAAAGACTGACCATGCTTCTCATAGACCAAGTCAAAAGCAAACGAAATCTAGCAACTTTTTCACAAAACAGACATTGTGAGATATCTAAAGGTCCTGTACATGTGATATGAAACTTAGTAAAAGAAATTAATAAAAATAATAGCAGAAATAAACAAAACAGATAATAATAATAAATAACAATAATTGGTGCGGCGTATATTACATAAACGTTTAAGTGAATGTTATTAAATAATTGATCTACAAAAATTGGAAGAGCTATTTTTCTAGTGTGGCGTCAGAACGCATGGAAGTTTAGGTTGCTCCAAAGAACGCATCTCAAAAACAGGGATCTGAGGAAAGCCACATGGAGAGGCGACTGCCGAGTGGGAGGTAGCGGACGTCCGCCATAGTGTGAGTCCATTGTGTGTGTAAATTTCTAGTAACTTGCTCTGGTCGTCGTCACTGAAGAAATGAATTAAGTAAATGGAATAATAAATAAATAATTAACAAACAGACAAATATCATAAATAATTCCTACTTGTCAGTGACAGGGGTCAAATCTATTCTGGTGTTTGTGGCCATCTACCAAACTAATGGACGATGTATTTCGGTCAGAGCTATGTGGTTGGCTAGAGAGGCATGTCATCTACGACAATATAAGAGCTTCTATACGCTGGTATTACCAGTACACGCGGTCAACGTAGTACACATGGTTCATTCAAATGTCAGTTGCAACTAAATTGAGATATAGTTATATAGTTATGTGCAATCCCACTGAATTGTGCGTACCATTCAGCTGGAGTGGAAGAGACTTTTTTTAACTTTACAGAGACTCCGGTTTTGCTAATATCTAGATAGTGAGAGTTCGTTTGCTCGTCCAAGCCAGTTTCCATGGTTGGTCCTCTCAGATTGGAACAGTTTCTAAGGCGAAACAATGAGTTATCGGCTTCTTTAGTTCGTGCTGTCCGTAGTTTTTAACCGAATAAAAATTCTGCAGAGAAGTTTGCGTTGTTTAAACACGTCTTACCTCGCTAAATGACCACTGAATGGAAAAATCAAATTTCACATTTGCATAATTTTTTCTCATCAGGGTGGAGGGCATTACGCTTCAAAAAGTGAGAGTGGACAAAAGAGCTTTTGTGAAGTCGGTGAAGTCAATCTATGCAGCAAAACCTCGGAGCGTGTCACAAGTGTTTCTTCCTTTTTTGCTTGGTCAGCAGTGGGCATTTCAGAGATACTGATGGGCCGCTTGTGGCCAAATAATTAAGTGATCAACCAGTGGCCGGAATTTCGTGAGTTTGGACGAAGTCTTTGTTGTAAACTACCACATCTGATAACATCACCGTCAATCAAAACTACAGCAGTTATTACA
>NW_008751675.1:2625828-2642840 GCF_000715545.1 Opisthorchis viverrini
AAATAACACGTCGTATATTTTAACTTATATTAATCACTAAAGTGGCTTCCTGTACCACAGCTTAGCATCTTTTTTGGGCGAAATTTCAGAAACCTGCCACCTGGCCACTTTCTCTTAAACTGACTAGTCTCAACGGATGCACACGTCATCCGGAAGGCACACTATGCAGATTAGCTTGTCCTTCAAAGCTAGGATTTTACGCATGCCGTGTTTAATTAAATTCCACAAAAAAACTAATCCGCACACGTGGGCAGTGAAACTCTCTTACGGTTTGGTTTTGATCATTAAGTTAACGAAGGGTTTTATTCTGCGCTTGTCCGTGGTAACCGCGAGAAGCAGAGAAACGTAATTTCCGGGATCAAACCACAATGAATTAAGTTCTGCAAGATGAAACATGCGTTAAAAAAAGACAAGACACTCATCAAACATTAGCCGGAGTTTGCTACAGGTCACGTCACCATTATTATCGGTGGATGTTTTTCGTATTGTCAGAGTCCGCCCTTGATTTCAGTGCTTTTTGGTGCGTAGGATGTCTCGTGCACAAACATTTCAATCTCAGTTTGACAGTTACGTCTGAGATACTGAACTAAGCAGTCATACAGAAGCGAGCTTGTTCGCACAAGCTTTTTTCTGCCCCCCTTGACTAATCGAATTTTTTCGCTTAGTCGATATCACGTGTCCTTCTTTGGTTGCACGCCACATCCGTCACGTGAGATGAGCCTGTGAAACTTTTTGAGTGTGTTCTTTGTAGTAGGGCCACTCAGTTTGGTATCCTAGGGGTAACTGCCGAGCTGTAGGTTAAATGCGTGAGCCTTAGATTCGGCCTCTTTCAATCTCATTTGTGGAAATGAGTTTATCGTTGTATCGTGTAAGAGAATCAAATAAATTTGAGCCGTTGGACTGAATTTCAGTTCATGACACCCCAATAGTCGACCATCTAATAGCCACAAATGAAGACATTTGAGTGAGGGTAACACGTAGTTTTAGTACGCGAACATATACTACTTAAATAGATAGCTGTTGAGTTAATTGATTTGTCCTTTTAGTGAAGCCGATGTTGGAGCTGGATTAGTGTGGTTGACGTCTAAAGTGTGGAGGAATATTGCATATTTGGACTGATTCGGAAATACGGAGGACTTCTTAATACAGAAGATACTGGAGTGCATTCTTTTTTCCTGGTTTCTCCAAGGTTTACAAACTTTTCTGCAACTCAAGTCATGATTAATATTCTTGCATGAACTTTGGGACATGTGACACAAATAGTTCATGCCACACTGTAGACTATGATCATTTGTTCTTGTCTAGTGGTCCTGTAAAAGAAACTTGTGTCCTTTTCCCAACTGAACATTCACCCCAAAAGCATACAGTTTTCAAAGCGGTGTACATAACTCGAGATTTTTTGTAGTTGATTACATAGTAGACAACCGGGTGGCCACCTGGCCGGCAGACAACTGTTGTCCGTGCGGCCAAACGTTAATTACAATGGTGAAACTGATGGTAACCAGGTCTGGTTTCCTACTTTCTCAGTTTTCTCCACCCCCAAACCGAGACTTATGGCATTTGTCCGCCTGGCAACTACGTGTACCGAAATTTGGACTGTGTGGAAATTTTGCAATGTGGTTTCCTACAAATCGTCATCGGACAACGTGTCCAGTGACAGGTGGGCTGTGTAATTGGGTTAATATATGCGGAATCCAAGCCCGTTTAATGCAATGTTCTTCGATCGTATCTTGCTGCATAGGCTAATAGTCAGATCCAAAGCAATGATAACTAATTGGTATCCTTTGATCATTTATCCTACGCTCAAAACGACATCATTATCCACTGTTCGGACCTCTAATCGATATTTGGCGGATAATTTTCATTTTGAGTGTTGCGGCTGACTTGATGGTTGCCATAACCTATCTCTAGAATACTTTTACTTTTATACTTTAGTCTCAAAAAAGATTTGCGCATGGATCCATTGCTGAACGAGTAGGTACTCCACACTTTCTGCATTCAGTGTTTCCCTGGGTTTATTTGTATGTTGCATAGAAATTGAGGATCGGCGGTTCGTTCGTCAGCGTTCCTCGAGCCCGATGTCAACTAACGTTGAAGAAGCAGTTCCTATCATTCGTCAGTGAAGATCCGTTTCTAGGACACTCAATCTGAATGAAACATAATCATTCCAGAGACCACAAAGTGCTTCTGTTTTATCTATAAAAATCTAGTCAAACAAAGTATCAGATTGGCTGAGGAAGGATACACGACAAACGACTAATAAACAAAGGTACGATAATATAATGCCGTGGTTCTCCTCTGAAGAAATAGTATACATTGAGGGGCCTCTTGAAAGTGTATGTATGTATGAGTTAGCGTCACTGTTTTCAGCCTAGGTCCATAACCCACCGTTCCTCGTACAATAGCGATTCCTCATACACTTGTGGGCGCACACAATGGCTCGGCACGGGAGATGCACGGGCACGATATATAAATAAACACAAATCAGCGCTCAACCAATGTTTACTGCGGCGCAAGTGATAAATTTAGCATCGTACAGCTCAAAACCGAGTAAAATTATTTGCATGACCAAACTTCATCAATAAAAATACTGAAAGCTTTTAACTGAGGCCAACTCTGTTCAGAAAAAAAAGCGAACGTTTGCCCTACAGACAATGTAGTAGGTCACCGCCGCAATAAATAAAACTCGTAAACAAATAACAAGACAAGTACTAAAAATATTCAAACAAAGTATCAGATTGGCTGAGGAAGGATACACGACAAACGACTAATAAACAAAGGTACGATAATATAATGCCGTGGTTCTCCTCTGAAGGAAGAAATAGCATTGAGGGGCCTCTTGAAAGTGTATGTATGTATGAGTTAGCGTCACTGTTTTCAGCCTAGGTCCATAACCCACCGTTCTTCGTACAATAGCGATTCCTCATACACTTGTGGGCGCACACAATGGCTCGGCACGGGAGATGCACGGGCACGATATATAAATAAACACAAATCAGCGCTCAACCAATGTTCAGTGAGGCGCAAGTGATAAACATAGCATCGGAGTGCTCAAAACCAAGTAAAATTATTTGCGTGACCAATCTTCATCAGTAAAAATACTGGGAGTTTTTAACTGAGGCCAACTTTGTTCAGAAAAAAAGCGAGCGTTTGCCCTACAGACGATGTAGTAGGTCACCGCCGCAATAAATAAAACTCGTAAACAAATAACAAGACAAGTACTAAAAATATATATGCATAATGTGTTTTTCAGAACTCCGAATCTTTGATAAAAATTCTCTACTGGTAGATGATCTGCACAGGATAGCCGACTATTATTGATCGCGTTCGTTCCGACAAAGATTTTTACGGAATCCTAGCTAGCCAATATTTAGAACATTCTGTATCTATTACATCACGCCAGTTATCCTGACCAGAATGATGCATAGCTGAATTCGGCAGACAACTAGTTTTCGAGTAAAGTGGTGGGTTTTCAAAAAAACCAGGCCCAATTGAGAGAAGCGACCAAAGTTGATCCTGATACTAACAGACTGACAATGCTGCCTTACCGCTGAATAGAAAATTGAACTTAATGTCGCTGTGGTTTACTGCTGACGAAAAGTGAAGCCAACCAATACTTAAGTGCTGAGAAGCAGTCCAAAGCAGTTTCATTTTCTTGGGATTTATCAGCAGTGCGAATCTCACGAAGTTTCAGAAAGTCTCGAAGTTCCGATCTTCCTGCTAGCAGTTCGAATACTCAACCGTTCAGCCACGAGCTCCTATCTAACGAAATTCAGCATATGCCAACTTATGCATGGAACGGAAAGCGGTTCATTCCGCCATACTGAAGGTCGCGAGTTGGAGACTCTTTTGCGTTTTTAAGGTGCGCATTGATGGTAATCCTGAGGACGAAACAGCTGGACACTGTTTCTCGGCTTTCCAACTGGAGTTGGCTTCACATAGTGGGACAGATATCTAGTGAAACTACTCTACTTTCGTCCCACTTTCAACAGTGGGTAGTGTTTTGTTGCCTGAGTTTAGCAGTTCACTTGTTATGTCATTTGATTAACACGTAAACGATGCGAAAACCGAATTAACATGTTATCGGTCTCAGCACCTGAATCAGGTAAATCCTTCCCAATAAGCTCATACTTTGGGTCAAATTACAACCTAAACCTTCACGGAGCAATTTGAAACAAAGATGGTTTTCTCTGTACCCCGGTCACCGCTCTCTGTGATTCGCTTTCTGGGCTATCGACTACTGAACAATCCCGAAGCATTAAGAAACATGCCTAGGGAAATTTTTTGCATTGTTTAGCAAACTTAATGTTCTACAGATTCTTGGAAACATATATCGTGGCACAAAGCAACAGATCATCTGCCCATTCGTATCTCGCTACTCATAAGGTTTCTGAAAACCTATCGACAGCCCACGACCGGTTTCGCCCTGCTTGGGGCTCATCAGGTAGGCACAGCCCTCAAGTTTCTGTCAACAGTATGTTTGTTCTACTTGAGACCGAATGGCACGAAATTAGTGAAATACACCTATTTACAAACAAATTCGTTTCTGCGAAAGACTCACCTGGAGCCCAGCTGAAACTCTCGTTTGTGATATTTCCATAGCTACATCGCTTCATTTCTGATCTTCATGAACTTGGCCCAAATAACCTCTATCATAGAAAAGCCAGGGAGAAAGCAGGTCCCCCTGTTGTGATCACATTTGCACGTGATCCTTGAACTACGGTCCAATAATATCCAAATCATTCCCATGTTTTAACACTCAACTTGAATGAACCATTCCCATGTCGTCCTCGCACTTTTGCGTGACTAGGGGAAAGACAAGTTATGTGAACACGGCTACACTGTCCTATTCTCCCAGTATCAAATTGCTATAGGCGGTAGGTAGCTATGCGTGTACTTGAATCATGTATGCAAGGAAATCATAAGCGCTAACGTGTTTTTATTCACCTCAGAAAAAACAGTGACAAATTTCTTCGTCCATCTTGTTTGTGCAGCCTTGATTAGGGATCGCAATCCGTGATTGTGTTAAAGTACACTGGGTACCATATAAACAGCATACGTTCAAGGTTTTTCGAATACCCATCACAGTTTTTTTTCCACAAACCAAGCGAAGCGAAGCCTCTCGTTCAATGGATGGGATGGGACCTTTCGAATAGTGATTCTTGTTCGCACGCGAACTTGGTTTTTAGAGAATACTCAAATAAATGCCGCTGGTTCTTCCGCTTAGGATAGTCCACTTCAATTGAATGTGCAGCATCAGGCCGCCTCCTGTTTGACAATACCACAATATTAACGAAGTTACTGAGAACTCTTCCACGAACTACGACAAGTGGTGCTCTTTTGGGAATGTCTGGGTTTCTGGTGAGTCTCTTGTGAAAAGCATATTAGAATGTAAATGAGTATACCGTCGACTTCGGTGCACTTTGAGATCAAGTAGAACACAAGGTTAATGAAAACTCGGGGACTGTGTCCACCTTATGAGCTCTAAGAAGGGCGAGGCTCATGATGGGCTATCTAAGTGTTTTCGTCAATTTTATGAGTAGTGCTTCACGTCCCAAAGGTGAACCCCTGTTCCATGCCTAATAAGAGGAACACATATAGAGGGTTGTGCCTTGTACGCATTTGGGAGCATTCTGAAAGCGTACAACTGCAATGATTATCCAAACAGAATGTGAAATCCTCGGAGTCAAGCCTAACGAATTAAGATAAGGTAGCAGTTTAGAGAACTACAAAGGACAGAATGACCTCTCCACAGCTTAATTTACCCTGCCTCCTCTATTACTTCCACTTCACCGAGTTTTTTCTGGAATGCTCTGAGCGGATTCATAAATGACCGGATGCAGGTAAGACTGATCCGCTGACCGGAGGAAACGCTTGCATGAAATCAGAACGACAGCACGCGGGCGCTTCTCGTGAATGAACATCGAGAAATAAGCTTGTGACCTAAACAAGAAGAACGAAACGGTATGTGTCGCACTCCAAGTGTAAGATAAACAGTTAAATCTCCGTTATTTAGCAAAATGGTCCAAACTAAGAAACGCGCAACAGTTCTCGTGAAACAATGGACATTTGCTCGGTATCAAGTAGGCTTAATAACAACAGCACTTTCATCCTGAAGTTGGACATCTTGAACAATACATCACACGAGTCTGAAATCCTGCGGCAGATTGCCAAGATTCAAGAAGGAATATGCAAAGTGAAAGAGGAGACAAATAGGATGTGCTGAGTCAGATGGATTTTGCGACAGTCAAACCAGATCTTAGAGTAGATTAACGTCGGAAGCATTCTAGACAAACATCACATTAATCTTTTGTGGCATCAGCCAAAATGATCCTCCACAGAAAGCGTTTTTCGACAACTTTGTTATTTTATAACTTGAAAGGATTTCCTCTATTGCCTGGCGTAAGTGGACATCAAACGATTGCGCAAAAATCACTCAGATGTTACGTCATCCATTGGTTTTTTTTATTTACTGGTAGGTTCTAATTCCACTCTTGTTTCCCCATTGTTTTTTTTATTTATTGGTAGGTTCTAATTCCACTCTTGTTTCCCGGTCTGATAAAAGGGTTCTTCAATTAACGAGAATAGAAAAAATGCAAACATGAACTGACCAACATCAGTTTTCCGTTTGAAGATGGTTTGTGCGTTTGTTGGACTATTTGGCCAATAAAGAGAACGAGTGAACGAGCGAAATGCACTCACAAGTTGATTGATGTTAACCCCAAAAGCGACCAAAAGGGAGATTTTGATTCTCGTCATTGTGAGAGACATTTGATAATTGCATGCACAATGAATCCAGTGAGCATACAAACCAAGTACCTAAATCACAAGAAAACTTGTGTGTTGATGCGTATTTATAGAAGCTGAACGCTCCAGCCGTCGGAAGTTTTTTGCTTCGAAATAATTTACGGTTATTGATTTAGTCAAAATCGACACTCTCATATCCACTATAACATTGCATACCAATTGTTCGACTACTTGTGGATGCCAAAATATTTTTTTACCACTCAGCCATCAGTGTAATTTAGTAAAGCGAGATAAAAATAAAGAATCTTTCGGCTGTAACACCCTTTCGGACCCTAGCTGCCATACCACCCGAAGGAAGTAAAATGGCTGGGATAATGCCATGTTTCCCAAGCCTAGACGGGAGAAGTCAATGTACAGAGCTCGGGTTCGAACCCCGGACTTTCCAGTAGGCAAATTCGTCCTCTGATCACTGGGCCATCTGGCCCCCATTGCAAATACTTCAAAACTCGTAAGCTCCACATGTTGATGTGTTTAATCCGACAGCATGGCTGGACACGAATGTGTCTTAGAGCACTTCTATGAAAAGTTATGATCAGATAATTGTGCCAAGTACAACTTAATTTGGCCAATCTCTCACCCAGGCAATCGCCATTAACATCAGAGACTTGTTCAAACGATCGGGGTTCATCATGACAGGGCCATGAAATTTCTATCTCCGTCATCATGAACTTTTGTGCCAATTTCCACTAACCAAGGATGTTAAAGACCTACTCAGGGTGTCTCTAGAAACACGAACCGTAGTACTCGCTCGAATGTACACCTTTGGCAATAACCAGATGATGTACGCGGGTGTTAGATCTTTTATGGTGATAAGTAAATCACCTTGGGCAAATTCACACTTCAATAGGAGGTGGGCGTAATTCTGACGTACGAGACCTCAAAATAGGTCGCTTGATTACCACACGATGGAAGTCATTTTAAAATTGCCCACTCAAAGAAATGCTCTCGGCTTTCTCACGCTCGCAATGTTACTTAACTTAAAAAGTCCTCCCAGGTAACTAAGAGTTAAGTACTGGTGAAGCTCAAACTCAATGATTGCCGAAATTTCTCTGCTGCAACAACCCGAGTCAACTTCGAAAAACTAAATTTTGTTTTCATATTGGAATAAAAGAAGACACTCGACTGCGCAGTTAACCACTTTTTTTCGAAATTCAGGGGCACTGATACACAGGACGTCACCGAGCTCAGATGCAAGTGGGCCACACGAAACCTCGTGTCATGTCAGTTAGCAGACCAAACGAACCTGATAGTTTTGCGAACAGATCTGTAAGCAGAGTCGATCACCCTAGTTACCAGGACATTTACTCTGTAGAACCAACGATCTTTTTAAATGAATGGTTGTATCTGGTTTCATACCCGGAGATGGTAGTACCAGATTGGTTTACCGCTGAATTGATCAATTCAACCTCGGTTAAGTGGTAACGGGCTTCCTCTAGGAGACACTGTTACGGTTCCCTCTCAATGGAGATGGCTTTTTTGTTTTAACTTGAAAAAGAGCGTAGAATGATAACGCCAGCACCCTAGCAGGAAGAAAATAGTGCTGATACATCTTGTCATGCTGCAATGCGTTGTCCGGCTGGTAAGAGTTAGTTGTATTTGTTTGTTACCGTTGATCATGCTAATATCAAATATTCACACGTAGTGTCGCATGGCTCAAACGCCGCTGACTGCCGAGGCGGCGTGGGATGTCACTTATAAAGTGTCTTCATTTTCTGGTGACTCTTGCGATTGATATATGCAAGATTCACCATTAGACAATAGAGATTTCATTCTGCCAGTGAAGCCATCCGTACTGAGAGGCCGGAAAGCAATGTACAGCTGTTTCGTCCCCAACAGCAGTGCAAATCTCACGAAACTCAGAGAGCTTTCAAGCTCGAGTTTCTGACCAGTAATTGAACACTTGACCGTTTGGCCACGAGTGTCCGGTCAGCAGTGTGATTAGATTTCACTTAGAAAGGACAGCGCCACTCATCTTTTAATAACGGAAGCCACGTCACGTGACGCTTTCCTCGAGTGACGAGTTGTCAGAAAGAAGTTTCACACATCCAGTGAAATCATTCTCCCTCTGAGCTGCTTATTCGTCTATGGAATGGTTCTACCCTAATCATGCGTTTTTCAAAAAACAGTGAACGGTGATTGTGCATTGGTGTACTTACGAATCAGCGCTTGTTTGTATGTGGTAATTTACAAAATGTGCGTGGAAAATTCGAACAACTCAGGCCTCAAGAGGGAAGGAATGCTCATCTGTGAGACCAGATTTTTTCTGGCTCTTTTGCTGACATTTCCTTCTAAGAACCCCCGCCAAATTTGGGACCATTCATCAACTGGCGTGTTCGATTGGAACCATTCATCAACTGGCATATTCGAGACCCGCCTCGCAGACAATGGTTCAGGCAAAGAAAGGGCGACATCATTAGTTTAGAAAAAATTTCAATGGTTGGCTACTTCAATTCGTTTTCGTAGCTGACATATTCGGTGACAAACCTTGCTTAATATGGTACGGTTTTGTTTTACCGGCCAACTTCACTGCGGCCGTTGGAGAAAAATCATGCATGCTTTGATTCAGAGGGCTGACCAGTGACTCTGTTCACAATAGCACTGAAGACATATGAAAACCTGATGCTAGCTAGAGAAGTTTGAGAAAACACGGATAGTTTTGGGAGCGAATGAGGAATAGCTACCTACGGATGTGCGATACCAAATCATGCAAGGCTAGACGTATAAACTAACTTCACTCACAAAGGAGGAGAAGGCGGTTTGCTTTGTTCACGAAAAGTTTTTGCACAGTTATACTAAACTGATTTGATTGCTACCTCCAGTAGAGGACGAATGGTTTATTCGTGATGGCCTTTCTGAACCAATAGTTTAGTTTGAGGAATATTCGGTATTCAGCGCGATTATTTCACTTCCAATACTGGCTTTGTAGGAACCTCGGAGTTTCGACCAAACTTCTTAGTATGTCGATGACAAAGGCAAGAAATTAGAATAAAGTACGGACAATTATCACGAACGTGTTTTACTGGTTGATTGCAATCTCTATTGGCCTAATAAACAACTCGCCGTGAGTTTTCACAAATAAGTACAAAAGAGAATAAACCCGTGTTCAGTAAAAATACACAACTCCATGGTTGATTGCAAAATAATTCAAAACAAGCATTGGAAGTAGCTTTCCGCATATGGTTTGCCAGTAAAATTGTAGTGACAGCGATTAGTTTGAACGAAATGAAATGTGGCAAGATAATTTCATTTAATTCGATGCTGTGCAGCTCACGAGAATAAGACTAGAGATTTTAGGAGAGCCCAAGCAAATGCGGTGCGATAGGGGGTCTTTGGGATAGTATTTGTACACACACACACACACACAGGAGTTTGTACATCAGGCCGTGGCTTTATGACAACACCAAATGAAAAAAAACAAATCCGTCGGCGCTGCTACGGATGAGAGATGTAGGCTGAAAGACGAAGCAGTTGTTTGTGTCTCACACAAACGCCGAAACTAGTGGGTAAGTGGCCTTGGTTCCCATTGTCATCCTTCGTCACAAAATGATTTCATCACAGTGACAGATCTGTTGGTAGCACATAGGAAATGCAATGATCCAAATATTCCAGTTGGAACACCGTCTGTATGTGTACTTGTCTGCCCCGGTTCTTAGACTACTTGTTCCTGATTGGATGACTAGTAGACCTGAGCATAGGTTGAGCTTTGCGGCTCGTCCGCTGCCAGAGGTACGTGGATGGAAGTGCCGAAATTAGACGTAACTGGTCCATTCGCCACAGTAAATAGATAAGGTCGGTGGTGCTCTAGGCTTTTATTGGTCATTCTATGGGAATATGTGCTGTCGGATTCGTCGTCAGAGGACTCAGCATTCATGTCATACACAGCAGGTCGATTTTCTTTTCTTGTTTCTGGCAAGCGAGAAGGGATGCGAGGGTCGGGGAAATGGGACAAGCATGAACTGGAACGGTCAGATGTCTGACACTGGTCGAAATCTTTGTATCTGAACGGGATGTTGATAGGCTTTGTCGGAGCTGGTGGTGGAGGTGATGCGGGCGGAGGTGGTATGTTATCATCAGCAAATGAGTAAATACTATCGGTCGCGGAATTTCCGCTCGGACTGGTGAAGGCCACATTTCTTGTTGGACCAGAACTACCGGAACCTTGAGTTACAGATCCTGGTGATCGATTACGCAAGTTTTTATTACTTTCTTCGCTTTGCTGAGTGGTCGTCGAGGCGGTAGATACAGATTTACTCTGAGAAGATGAGGTGTTGTGTGAACCAACTGGCATATCGGAATTCACATGTTTTGCAGGCGTGGCAACGCAGCTCTGAGATTCTAGTACTGAATGTTCCGTGTTTGGTCCACAGATTCGTACCGGTGAAATTGTAGCTCGTTGATCTCGTAGGCGTTCCATGTTGGGGAGTCGCTTAGTCGAGTAAGAGCTTCCTTCACTCATCGATGACTGTGAGTTAGTCCCAGAATGGTTATGAACCTCGGTTTTGTCACAGTCAGAATCCAATCGCTTGTCCAAATTTCGCAGATAGGACTGAGGCTCAGGGGGTAGGACATTCTGGATGATGGAAGCTGTTGCATAGGGAGCCACAGAACCGAACGATCCAACACTCTCGATAACAGACGAGGGTGTCCCACGTTCCATTACAACCAGATGACTTCCAAGTTGTGCCACGGGTGCAATAGGAGGAAGCCCACCTCCACTTGTACCCTGGAAATAGGCCTGGTTCCGCTCGGCAAGGGCAGTGGGATTTGGGAATTCCATGGTCGATTGTGAAAGCGGTACCATTTGTGTCTGATAGGTGAGATATGTTGGAGGTTGTGGCATGCCGTTAGGCGGATGATTCGCTAAGTTATTCGACGTAGGCACAAGCATCGGTCGAAAAGCTGGCTGGTTCAATGGGGTGTAGTCGAAATTTTGTGTTACATGAGGAGACATGGTTTGAGGTCGTGATGCCAGTGTACCGTTGGACTCGTATGTGACGAATCCAACACCATCAACCAGAGAATGTGACACAGGATACACGGAATTCCGGTTGACTGACGTGTCCGTCATTCTCGACGGCCACTGGATCCGATCCATCTCACTCTGCGTCACAGAATAAACGCCATAGTTACTCACGTCCTCGGTGGTAGTGTGCACTTGGTTTGTACTAACTGGTAGACTGGCAAACATTTCCAAATCAGATTTGAAGGGAGCAGGGGAAATTAACGGTTCCAGTTGAACATTGTTGGTTCCTTTCATAAATCGACCAGTTCGACGCCCGTCTATGGACCCCTGCGCATTCACTCCATTATCACCTGTCAGCGATGTGGAATGTGAGTTATTGGTAATCAGTACGGCTCCTGCAGTTTTCCGTAGGGTGTAGCGTTGTCGGCGACAAAAACACACAATCAGCGTAGTTAACGTGATCCATAGGACAATACTGATAACCAGAATAATTATAAACCATGGTTGTTGAATAAAAGGCTTTACATTCCCGGGCTGGTTCTTATTTGACTGGGTTTTGGCAGGTAAACCTGTACGTTCATCATAACCCCATCCAACACCAAGACCTGGTTGCCGCAAATCTGGATTCAGTTTGAGCGGTTTGCTGCGTAAGCCAACACCTTTACAGGTTACTGCAGCCATTTGTATAAAGTATGCGCTCGGGCTTGTCAAACCGCGAATGCGTATTTTCATCTCCGAATTGATTGTTGTATTGAAAGTTTGATAGTTGTGTGCAAATTCATCATAAACATAGCTGGCATAGCCGGACAAAAGGCCGTTCCATGCAGACACTGGTGGCGCGGTCCAGGTCAGTTCAACTTCCGTGGCAGACACCCAAAGGGCTGCGATTCTATCGGGAGGAAGACTGGGGAAACTCTCGAAAGTCAGAACAGTGTGGGCAACACTTTCTCGCCCCTCGATTTTTCCAAGTAAACCATTGGTTAAGTGAGACTTTACACTGACTTCGTAGCACCGAAACGGTTCAAGATCGCGCAAAAGCCCGGATCCCTCAAGCACCACAGGATGCATTTGTTCAAGTTGCCTTTCGTTGGGGACAAAGTCGGCTTTCACATCTAAACTCATTGTCGAACTTGTTTTGGGTGTATACTGACTGTCCTTGGGCTGGTGTGCAATGGTTCGTAGACGCTGGAAGTCTTGTAGACGTAGATACAGTTGACTTTTGGAATCACCTTCTCTTATCTGCAGGCTACAATAGGCACTCTCGTTTTCTGCTACGTCTGCCGTCTCGGCGGAATTTAGCAGATTTAAATTAGCGGCAATACATCGTAGGATGTTAGCCTCACGGTAGTAAATTGTGAACCCATTGATTAGTTGAAGAATGCCTGGTGGTTCTTCCACAGTCCAGCTCACCCGCAAATGCCTAGGCGTCAGTGCATAGAGCTTCAGGCTATGGATCTCCACTCGTTCCATAATAGATACTAGGTCCTTGTTCGTCAGTCCTTTGTGTAATTGACCTGTGGTCTGGTCACCCGATCTACCTGCAAAAGCTGACGAAAAGGTTAACACCGGTCCTATCGGTGGACTAACCCAGCCAACTCGTCCGTCACTCCAGCGAGGGCGAATCAGAAAGTAATACACAGTATTGGTCTCTAAGCCACCAATTTTTACCGTGTTCGCTTGCCAGTTCTGTTCCACGGTCTTCCAACCTTCCAAGGGTCGGTCAGCACGGTAAAACTCGACCCAATAGGTTATCGGGATGTGATGTCCGTCAAATCGATCCCCTGAGTCACGTGATCCAACACCAGGATCAATCCAGTTGGCCGCATCCCAGGCCAATGTAACGGTTGTGTCAGTGTGATTGGTCACATGAACATTTCTCGGTGGTGACAGTGGGTTTTCTTGACCATACTCGGGTGGTATTAGGGTCCCAAATGGCACAATGTTCAAATATGCTGTCCAGTTAGACTGCAACATCAAGGGAGCGTCATGTTTTGACGAAGAGAGGCGAACTAATGTGTGTGCCGAACAGGTATAGCTTCCAGCATCATTCAGTTGAACATCGACGATTTGCAAGCTTCCCCCTGGTAGAAGACTGTAACGTTGCACGTCAGCAAAACCAGAAAAATCCAACAGCTCAGTCTCGTGTCCGGTTGATGCAGTGTTTCGATACCAGTTCACAGTCCAATCTGAGCTCTGAATTCCCATCGGCTGTTTATGCACGTGCACGCCTGCTTGGACGCTTGCCCGACTGATACTGAGTTCGCAATCCAGAGTGACAACATCGCCGACAGTGCGAGTCTGATTCGCAGGAGGTAAGCCGATGATTGGAGCAAAAGGGAAATGAGCATGGGTGTTGGAGTTCCCTAGATTCGTGTGCGGTCCCTCTGATTTCTTGCTTTCTGTATTTGCGTGGGGATCTGGGATGACATGAAGGATAGCACTGGAATGAATCCGGTCAATGGATGAATGCGCAGTGCATTGATATTTTCCTGAATCACTTAGCTGAGCACGACTGATTTCCAAACGCCCATCACTGTGAAGATAAAATCGATTGTTGTTGTTCGTTGCAGTTAAATGATCTGACGGAAAAATTGGTGTTTTATCAGGCAATTCCCAGTAGATCGATGGCTTTGGGTAACCGTTTGTGATACAATGAAAGACAGCAACATCACCTTCATGAACTGTCAAATCGTCCGGTGTCCGAGAGAATGTTGGGGGAGTTTCAACGGTTAGTTGAGCATCGGCAGCAATCCCTCCAGGTGCGGTACAAACATAAACACCAGCGTCACTGGGCTGAACATTTTTTAGTAGTAGATAACCCTCGGCCAACTCAGTACGTGTGTGATCGATAATTCCACCACCATCTTGACCTTTGCCCCACTGCACCAAGTGATTCCCCTCTGTCCGACATCTGAATTTCACGTCCATACCCTGACGGGCCCGAACATCTTTGGGTGTCTCAATGAAGCGCACACGCGGCTGAATGGTAAGTTTTGCTGCAGGTGACTGAGTTTTACCAATAATATTTCCCGCAACACAAACATACGATCCAGAATCAGAGAGCCTAACAGAATCAAACTGAAGTTCACCTTGTTCGGTCACCTTTACGGACGGTAAACTCGGCAAAGTGATATTGACAGGCTGTGGTAAGTGACCTTTCATGGCAAAGGGTTTTCCATCTCGCAGCCATAGTACGTATGGCTTCGGAACTCCTTTCGGTGGTACACACTCAAGCAAAACACGATCACCTTCGTGCACAGTTTTGTCTAATGGAAGTTGACGGAAAACAGAATCCAGATAGGCTAGGCCTCCTTTGACTGGTGGGTGACTCACTGTCCACCCGGCACTGTTTGAAGCGTTGCAGTAGAACGTGTAGACCTTGTCCCGTGTAGGGTTTGAAATCATCAATCGACCGTAATGCTGATTGACGTGAATTCCCGATGTCGAGCCACTGGTGGGAACGCGGTCGATAACAGTCTGACCTGTGCCTGCATCGTACCAGTGGATGACCGGTTTTGGAACACCATCAGCTTGACAAACGAACTCTAGTACACCATCCGCTGAATAGGTGTCTGTTGGTGGCTGGCGAATAATCGGTTTCTTTGAGCTTTCCTGGGGTGCAACAGTCTGTGCAGTCTCGGATCTCTGGAAGTTTGTCATCCATAGGATCAAGTTGAGAACGTGGAACCACACAAACATTGGCGAATTGTGACGGAGTAGAGTGTGGCCAAATCAAAGGAGAGGGCATCTAGGATTGAGAGCAAAAAAGGCACAGCATAAGGAATTGATTTAGAAGACAAATAGGGCTGTTTTATAGTACAACCAATGGAAAAACTCAACAGGTGATTACTTGATGGCCCCAAAACTGAACTGCCAATATATTCCGTGTAAATTCTGAATAATAGTTTCCTAAGTGCAAGTGTTTAAACGCTTCCCATCAAAATCAACCTAAGATTCCAATTATCTGTGTCAATCACGATATGGTCCCTGGCCTAGTCACCACAAATTTAGATGAGGCGTGACCAACTTCGCCCGGGGTCAAACGCCAATCTCGACTGAAGGGTGCGGTAAACAACGCCATCTGGTTGCTGCGCCGTTGCCTAAAAGTAGTGCGTAATTGCCACAGGTGAGGTAACTGATGTGACTCTGAAAGAATGTCCATTTTTTGTCTAAGCTGCATTTGCTAGAAAGGGGTGGAGCCCGAACGATTTGTTTCCTGCACATGTGTGGACTATCTGTCAGTTAAGAAGTCGGTGAAAAATTCAATACTCGTATTCTAGGCAACATGATTCAATAGAGCGCTATTCACAAGGGAATCACGATGTGTATTCTATTATCTCACAACATTTCTTAAAAATTCAAGCTCCAGTGCACTTGTTTGTTTATGATAAAACGATTAGGGCAATAGTTTACTATCAAAGACTGATCAGCAAAGTCGCAAATATCAAGGAAAAGCGCTTAGCAAATGATGTGACACTACTGTTTATTCGAAGATACAAAAGATGACGGGCAATTGGAAAGTGTGCATGGATTTGAGGGGAGGAGGGCTATTTTGGCGAAAAAGGCTAGTGACCAGTTCGGGGAGGATGCAAAATTGGCAATGTGGCGAGTTTGTGTACTCCACTGAGAGCGTAAATTCATGGTTGGTTACTGATTCGATACCGAACAAATACCCTATTCACTTTGAAAAATAAATATGAGGGCCGCTCAGTGGAAGAATTCGAAGACAGCGTGAGTTTGAATCCAAGCGGCTGTTGTCCAGAAACTCTGAACCATTGCATTCGGTACTGATGATGGAAGTGAATACTACTCTCGAGATAAAATGCAAATATCGATCCTGTGGATGTGCTCATTTTAACCCGAATCTTCATGGACAGCGCGTTCATCAGCCAATCAGCATAACCGCCGCATAACTGTTAATTAGCACTCAGAAACTAAGCTAGCGAATTTTGAAATGAATATGCCCCGCGGTCAGTTCCGGACATTTGCTCGCGCGTTTCCAAGGGGCTTATGCTAATGTGGGAAACGGTGGTTACGTACATCCAGTGGTATTTCAAGATAACTAAGCTAATTTTGAAATGAATATGCCCCGCGGTCAGTTCCGGACATTTGCTCGCGCGTTTCCAAGGGGCTTATGCTAATGTGGGAAAGAAACGTTACGTACATCCAGTGGTATTTCAAGATGTGGAAGTTCATATGGCATCTAAATTTTACCAGTACTTTATATATATATATATATATA
>NW_008751675.1:2649059-2697231 GCF_000715545.1 Opisthorchis viverrini
TATATATATATATATATATATATATAAGCGGTGACCTTGCTACCAGTGACACATTTGGTACCACTCAACCTCAGACAAGATCGGGTCCTTGGTAGGTACTCAAGGAGAATACCTGCGACTTGTTACGACAGAGCTAGGAAAGATTGAGCTGGAGCTATCAGTCACTTGGACATCTGCCCATATTTTGATCTCGGTAACTTCTTTCAAACTGTTTTGTGTTTCAATCTCCTCACTTTCATATCTTCGGCTATTGACTCAAGTAAACCCAATTTGAACACCTACTGAATAGCCATCAGAAAATGGAAACCTTGTTATCTCAAGGAACTGAATCATATCACTTAAACATGTAAGGCTCCACAAACAGAAGTGTGTGTACAACACTCTGAGGTGTACACCTGATAAGTTTTCAGCTAGAATGACGGTTCTCTTCAAACAGCGAATGCCGAAGAATCCTTCCGGCTGAGGGTGGGGTTTGCAGAAGTGTTGGATCGGTTGAAAGTAGGAACAGCACAAACGTAAGTAACAGAGGATAGCTGTCAGAATGTGTCTTGTTTGTGTCCGAGACAACACCGGTTACCACATTTCAGTTGTACTCGTACAAAGCAATCTGCCAGCCATCAAGCAAGGAAAGTCACTCAACGACAGTCACTCACTACAGTCACAGAAGTCCATCACGTTGTTAGAGCCCATCCAGTCTAACTGCCAACACTTCGCCCCTATCCCACCCAAAAATCGATGAGAAACTCAGTTGAGAACAAAGACATGTTAACTAGTGGGAGGCAGCAATTGAAGTTGAAACAGCAGCTGCCGTTGAACACTCAAAACAACCTCTTCACACGATTTTGAGGACGACTGTCAGTTCGCAACATTTTGTGAAAAATATCCAACTTCTACGGTTTTCTTCTGTGTGTTAGTGTATTCGACATTCAAGGGTGACTGAAAAGAAAATGGGTCTCGGTGAAGAAAATGAGAAACAAAAACGTTTCGGCCTGCCTAACGCCCCAGGTCGTGAGCCGAATTGTGAAGAAACAAAGAATCTGGCCTTATTCCGTAGAAAAAGATTCTACCACATGCTGGGCTTGTTTGTCACAGCCTGGTTGACCGTGTGTTTTGCAAACGGCAAAATCCAGATCACTTCCGAACCAGACGATTGTACTCTTGAATGAATAGAATTCAGACAGATGGCCAGAGCAGAGGCATCAGTAGCTCCTGTCCCCAAAGTCGTTTGTCTCTGGACCCTGTGATAATTTACCTCATACTGCTGGCGAGAGAAGATCCCTAAGTATATAAAGGTCGTTCGAGCATATTCATCTTTATCTAACCCAATTCTCGCTGTTATATGGTTGTGAGAGGGCGAGATGGCCCAAGTGGTTAGAGTGCGAATTTACTAACCGGAAGGTCCGTGGTTCGAACCCGACCTCCGTCTCCCGACTTCTCCTGTCTAGGCTTGGGCAACTTGACAGTATCCCAGCGCTCGTGCTTCCTTCGGGTGGCATAGTAGTTAGGCACCGAAAGGGTGCTACAGCTGAACGATTTTTTTATATGATTGTGTATACTAAACAGGATCCGGATGAGCTGTGCATCACTAACTGGAGAAGCTGCCTTCGGTTCTGTTGAAAACCGATAAAAGTGTAAGTCCTAATTGCGGTTGTTAAGACCTAATTTGGACTAAAACAAAACATCTTCGAATTCCCGCGTACAATATACGTACTCCCTGATTTGTTAAAAAATTGTTCGCAAACAGCAATAAATTGGCAATGATGTCGTGACAGGCCATCACATTATCTGTGACTTCTAAAAAAACGCTAACCAAAAGTCCCGTAGCATGCAATTCCCGCGTACAATATACGTGCTCCCTGATTTGTTAAAAAATTGTTCGCAAACAGCAATAAATTGGCAATGATGTCGTGACAGGCCATCACATTATCTGTGACTTCTAAAAAAACGCTAACCAAAAGTCCCGTAGCATGCAAATATTAACCAACTGCAAGACTGTGTACTGTAAAACAACCACTGGACTGACAGCTATTGGGTTTCACCATATCATCCCAGGGACATAAAACTTCCGGATGCTTCGCCTATAAAACAGTTTTAAATCGTAAAGTAGCCTTGCTTAACGGCAGGCAAAAGCATTCTCTTCAGTCCGTTGCCCCCTCTAGATTGACCCACTTCAACTGCACTTATTAACAGTTGGTGTGTCTTGGGTGGGATCGATCTGAAAAAATCCAGTCAAGTTATTGTTTGTTAACGGTTAGGATATGGTTTAAGAAAATGGTATTTTGGATGATTTCATTAATTCCACCTGAGATAGAATGGACGTGGACTAGTTAGGAACAACCGCATCTTGCCATTTTTATTGGTGATGCAAAGAAGTTTTTTCTGTCAAAAATAATTCCAATAAATGATTAAAGATGAAAATTAGTGTTTCAAGTAGTATAGAATGCGTTGCATATCCGCGATTTCCAAAACGTTTGTTCACAACGAGGTGAGTAGCTTCTAAACACCCCCCTCGTGATCGAAAAAGAATGGGCTGTTTATTTTTCAACATTCAGTGCAAATTCTGAAGGACAGGGTATTGCACAACTACTCAAGTCTGTCTTAATCAGGTTCACCAGAATCTACCGAAAAAACCAGCCGAATTATTCTAGCTGACATGTTATTGACCGGATAGTAAGATCTGCACCATG
Source organism: Opisthorchis viverrini (assembly GCF_000715545.1). Taxonomy (NCBI): domain Eukaryota; kingdom Metazoa; phylum Platyhelminthes; class Trematoda; order Opisthorchiida; family Opisthorchiidae; genus Opisthorchis; species Opisthorchis viverrini. The sequence continues at coordinate 2,651,747 of NW_008751675.1, forward strand.
GTAAGGATGAGACATTCCACATCTCTGTAGTTTCTGCAGACAGTTTACTGAAAATAAAATCTGGTATTATCATGCATCTGCCGTGGCCTCAGTATGGTCAGAAACGAGGAACAACTTGAATATTTGGTCGTTTTCCTGTTGATCATCCAACATTTTGTTTCTCAAGGGGAAGGATATCAGACAAGCCTCATCTTCTCCTTTGATTCCCTTTACCCTTATCCAGATAAGCACGTGGTCGGAAACGAGGAACAACTTGAATATTTGGTCGTTTTCCTGTTGATCATCCAACATTTTGTTTCTCAAGGGGAAGGACATCAGACAAGCCTCATCTTCTCCTTTGATTCCCTTTACCCTTATCCAGATAAGCACGTCAGCTGTGTGAGCAGTAATTCAAGACCAATCAAATGATAATTAGTTGTTGGGACGGAAATTGCTGTCTCGGTGCTCCCATCCCCAAATGCTGATTTGTTTTGCCACCAGGAGAGAAACCACAGTTTTTTTATATTTAGATATCAATTACTAATCCATGACAAGCCGACATTTGACTGGTATTAGCTGACTGCACAGATAACCTTGCCTGCTTTCCCATCAGGGGGACAGCTAGTAGCTAACAGTGAGATAAACGCAAATTGTCCATGTACGCACTCAATGCCAGAAAGTGGTATGCACGCGAGGACCGTATTAGCCATTCAACGATTTTTTCCGTCTATCATGAAACGCCATCTTTAAAATACACACTGATATTACCGGAAAGCGTGGTTCCTCTGGGTTTATTGAGGACCGTTTTTTTGTTATTTAGTACGAGGTGATCTAACTAATAAGACATCGAAGCCATGTTTCTGAGAGGTTCGCATTTCAAAAGAGCCAAAAGCTTATTCTGATTGGGGGCACTGCACGCTAAACAATCGGGTAAGATTGGCTTAAAACTAGTGGGATCCGTCGAGCTCGAAATAGATAATTGACGCCAAAGGTGGTAGCGATATGATACACGGAAGTCTTACTAGCTGGGAATAATAAATAAAATGAATTGGCAGTTTTATAGTGGGATGAAGGCAAATTTTTCCTTCCTATTAAATACCTCGGAAGGGCGGTTTGAAAAATAAACAAATCAAGATGTTGTAGAAACTCTAAAACATTCGAAGAAACCATCAAGAAAATTATGCGCAAATTGTTCAGTTTCTTTCCCAGGAGTGAGAATGGAAAAATTGTCAAATAGCATTGGTAGTTACACTCTATTAGTGATGGTAACGTCATGGAGACTCTCAACCGTGGAACTACTTGCACATCTTCATGCACAGTGTCAATCCAACAAGGCGACTTCGACTACCCGCTGGTACTGCACCCACGTTTGCTGTTACCATGCCATCCGCGTCCACGTCATTGTCGTTTACAGATGAGATAATCATTGTTCAGGATGCGATGAGGCGATGTGATGCACCCTGTCAGCCTTTTTTTGGGACAAGGGCATGTTCAAATCTCAGTCACACAATTAATACAAGCCGGACGGTATTCGACGCGGAAGTGTGCTGCGGCGGACGGGAACAGCTGTGGTCCCGGTACAACACCACTTGGTGTGCCACCGGCGACTGAAACAACATCGTAAAACGTGAAGACAACGTGTACAACGAAAAACAAACTTAACCGGAGCAAACCAAAGAGGAACAGAATGCCGCATCAGCTGTGACTGTTTCGTCAACGGGGAAAATTCTGTTAAACATGCTCGACGGAAACCGTGGGCGTGATTCTAGCCAGGCGGAGGGAGGTGTCGTGTGGTTGCAGGCTTCATGCAATTAAATAAAAGCATTAAGTAGGCATGAAAGTTTCAAGCATTCCAACCCATTTATAGGTACCTCGTGGATAAGTCGGGAAAAGAAATAGTACGAAATAGCACTCAAGATAGTTAACACGTATTCCATATCAACTATTGCTGCTTAGAGCTTACAAAGTGATATTACAAACTAGTGAAATACGGGGGAGAAAAGGCGGTTTTTCGTAATTATCCGAGATTTTTTGAAGTAGCTTTCAGTCACAGATTTGATTGGATACATAGATTAGATACATTTGGGGGGGGGGGAGAAAAATGTTTGTCTAAGAGTTAAGACTAATTCAGACAGCGACAAGTAATGTATCGAAAATTTGCGCACTTGTGAGCAATCAGTGAAGGTGGGTGTAATCTCGGACAGAACCAAGGTTTATTGCCTCCGACCAATGGAAGATAACAGTTCGTTAGAAACGACAGTTCCGTAAGAACCCTTTGGCGTTTGCTTAGGCTAGGGAATAGAAAGTGGTGGTGACGCGTTCCACCGCAAGCAGACCTGGATACCTGACTGTGGTTTGTTTAGAAACTGACCATTCCTTTAGTGAATGTGGTTCTTGCATGAACAAAAGTTTCGCGTGGACATACTGTATCGGTTTGCCACCCAACTGGAAATTTAGCTCAATCCTGGACAAGCAAACTAGCCTTTCACCTTTAAAAGAGACTAACTGGGGTATTTGTCTGCTAGCAACGTGATGAGTATTCCGGTAATGGTGTTGCGGTGATAGAACATTGTTCGCATGTGTCCATAATAAACACCCAACAAAGAAACAAACCTATGCAATATGCTGAAAGGGTCTTTTCACACTAACCCTGTTTGCTTTTCGCAATCCCGCCGTGAAACACGAACTGAAGGTATGCATATCGGATCAAAGGTTCTCATGCGGTATTTTGATAATCATTGAAAACGGCCAAGCGGACGTTTGCAGCATGAAATGGGTTTAAACTACTTATAATGCTATCAGTAGAACTTAAGGAACTGTTCACCAGACCATTATTTGTCTAGGCTCAACAGAATGTGAGAATTGCTGTTTTGACTTCTCAGTAAAAAATTATAGGACTCATATTTTGGGTGGGCCAATTAGGAAGAGAACAAAACCCATTTGTTATTCTGGTGGAGATAATATGTTTCTGGAATTTCGCAGTGTCTGAGGCTCCCAAAACACACTTGTACTTGAGGCTGACTCGTACTTGTAAAAGCGATCTGTTCTGAACACAATATCGTCATGGATAACATGCATCTCCCCTGCATACCACTCTGAGGTTTTATAATGATATCTCGGTAAGTATTTTTAGTCGAATGCCAGTTGGATTAAGGATTAAGGCGTTCCAAGAAATACTCAAGCTTCAGCAAGAAACAGGAAGAAACATCTGTCGCTCAGTAAACATTTATCTGTGACAGGTTTAGCCCTCTATTACAACCCTCTGTCATTATTGCTAGGTAATTTCCAAAATTTTGTCCAAAAAGTGTATGGATGCACGAACGCCTAGAATGGTAATGAAATCAAGTAAACTTAAGAGAACCCCATGCATTCTAAAGGTGATCAGTTAGTGGTCATATTTGAGAACTTTGTGGAAGAACTGAGTCGCGGTAAAACAAACATGCAAGACTCGTAATGTTACACCAAGCACTGAGTCGGGATGGAGACATGATATCGAATTATGCGCAGAATCACTAATTTCGGGTGTCACACACTTCCAAAAGTCTCTGCCATCTAGAAGTAGGAGCGGGTTGCGTCTGTAATTCCAACCAGAAAGACAAACGTTGTTATTTAGAGATGAACACTACTCATTACGTTAGACTGTACGACAGATGTTTGGTTCTAAATCTGCCCACACAGTGGACAGCTTACGTTGGAGGTCTAAATCACCATGTTGAATATCGTGTCAGAAATTTTCCTTGAAGAACATTACTTGTTATACGGACGCTATCGTCGTTAATCTAATAAGAGCATGATTCTAAGAAAACCGAAGCGTCTTCCACTCAAGAACTCGTCATTCGTGAAGCCAGTCCTTAACGAATCACATATTTTAAACCATACGATTAAAGAATCGGCGGAGCTGCATCCTTCAGCTGATAAGCCCGGCATGGTCGTCCAGTATTGTTTCTAGGTTCCAACCGAGGCACCACACGCTCCGATTCTCCCAGGGTTTTGAGAGATGTGCACTGCTGTGCACCTCCAACAGTGAATGACTTTCGATAAAAATTTGCTTTATTACATTAACACATTTACCGAATACATGATATCTATCCCTAGCCTTCTGCCGCCACGGGACAACAATGCATAGACAATACCCATTATCGACTAACCGATGGTCTCACACTGATAGTTGCACTTGGGTTCGTTTTGGCTTTTCTTTTGTTTCCTCTTCAATCTCCTCTTTTAGCGAGCAGTATTACTATCACCAGCTTCTTAATACTCGTCGTTGGATGGATAGCTTTCACAACACTTTCCCATCTCATCAGTGCATCGAATCAAAGTTCGTGGTCGCCCGACTTTGAGCTCCGGAGAGAAAATTGGTTCGCCAAAGGTGAGAGCATAAGGCCTGCCTTGCGTGACTATGAACTACTTGCATCAAAGAGCGAAATCGTGCGTTAAATCTTTCTCGTCGGAATACAGGCGAGGGTTCTAAAACCTATTGAAGTTGATTGCCTGATGGGATGTAAGAGCAAGTGATTCACAGGCACAAGCGGACAAACCCATTCACACGCATCCCAAAGACACATGAAAAGGACAAAGTAGCCCTTCACATAAACGCGTGTACACAAATATGATGAAAGCACGCATGAATAGCCAGTCGATAAGGGGACAGCTTTTGGACAGATAAAACAAAATACGGTCATCAAAGAAACGGGGGACATGTGCGGTTGTTTGAAACGAAGGTGACTTGAGCAGACCGCTGTGAGTGATAGTGAATGGGGTTCGGGTGAGTCATTCAGCATCCCATGAGCGAATACGAATGTCAGTAGAACAAAGCTCATGAACAGTCTCGGTTTGATTTATGATAATGAATAATGAATGCAAGCGTTTTTCGTCACCTACACATAAAAAGGGATACTTTCGGGGATGATGTCCGTAACCACACAGAGAACGAAAAAGATAACTCCGTCATATGGGAATAAATGGTAGATTAATGTTATGAACAACGTCGTTAACCAGTGTGTTAGCAAAAGCCTTTAAGATTATACGGTTATGAGTGAACCGTCAACCCGTCTAGTTTGGTGGTTGTCCAACCTTGGAACTTCGAATGCTCACCGTTGAGATATTTGTCACACAGACATCTCCCTTCATTTGTCCATGAAAAATATCACTGGCCAGAATAATATCTCGTTTGGTAAAGTGCATTATTATCTCTAACGCATAGTTGGAGCGGTTGCATACGCAGTGTGTAACAGACTGCGCATGGCTTTCCAACTAGCTGATCGAACATATCAATGAATGATGAGCATAGACTGATGAAGCGGAGCGTTCTCTTGTAGTGCATTACAACTCGGATGTTCATTGGTTTCAAATGACAAATTCAGCAACAATGATAGTAAGGGAAACCAATACAATACTTCTGAGTCTATAACAACACTGGTAATCCTGACCATAGCACTCAGGCCATAACTCTCATGCCATCCGAAGGTAGCGATGGGGCATGAGATACTTCCAGGTTACCCAAGATTAGAGGGGGCAGTTGAGATGCAGAGGGTGGGTTCGAACGACAAACCCTCCGGTTAAAAAGTTCGCGCTGGCTGTGGTTCAGCAAATCATCTGGTATTGAAAAGTGAAGTTGAGGTGCACAGATATTCGGATGTTGCCCCTATACTCTTCAAGTTTATTCACCCAACGTCGCCAGCCATAAACCCCCAATTTTGTTATTTCCTTTAACTCCACGCATGTGTATTCACACTCAATGCCTTTTATCTAGGAATTACCAGAAACCCGGTTGATTCGGACTGGAACACAGATTCACATCGGTTTGTTTGACTTCCATGTGGACTAATCTGCATCCAAGTACTTGCGCATACATGCAGTGTCCCCGTATAAACTGACAGAACAGCACAACAGAACAAGCCAGCTGAACTTGATGGGATGCAGTGAAGTGATTTACTTCAGACCGGTTTTTGACCAAAGCCCACGCACACCCCAGTTTATCATCCATGAGATGTATACGGGTGTTTTTTCTATTGGCCACACAACGTTTCGCGAGCGGCCTGGTTTTCCATGACGGTTTTTGATCATCTTCGCCTAGTGAAGTCACCCATCATTTGTTATTGAGTCTGGTTGTTTTCCTACAACCATTCACTCTGTCCTTGTGAGCCAAAGAGACAAATATATGACATGTTCTTCCTATCCACCTTTTACCTAGTGTGGGATGCGGAGAAACCGCGTTCCCAGGTTCTCTGATGGTCATTAATACCTGCATGGTTGTACTGCTATATTTCATGTGCCAACTAAATACATTCTGGTAATCAATGTTCTCCCATGTGCGGTCTCCCAAACTTTGGTGGAACAGACCAGGTGGTTTTATTAATAAATTAATTGTTTAAGAAGCACATAAATCAACACAGTGAGCCAATGATGTAGGTAGCGCGTGAGTCTGACAAGTACGCCTACAGAGTGAGCTTATACGGGTTGGATTTTTGCAAAATCATGTTAGGCTGTTTCAGGTTCGAGATTTTTATCCTCCAATAGGGTAACTGTAAGTATAACAACCAGGTTGTACCGTCCACTTGTTTCATGCTGGTTGAGAATCATAAGCAACAAGTAATTGATTGCAATATTTAGAGAAGTACGAACCCGCTGTCTCGCTAAACAATATGATATTCGTTCACGAGTAGCTCATCGGAAGCAGTTATGGCGTCACCGTTTCAATCAGCCAATTCATTTCACGTGATCTTGCTTTGGCAGACTTCCCGGGTTACGGCTTCCCGGAAAGGAGGCCAATGCATTCCACGGCTTTTCCTATCCCAAGAGTTTGTTATTTCCTTTAATTCCACGCATGTGCATTCACATTCAATGCCTTTTATCTAGGAATTACCAGAAACCCGGTTGATTCGGACTGGAACACAGATTCACATCGGTTTGTTTGACTTCCATGTGGACTAATCTGCATCCAAGTACTTGCGCATACATGCAGTGTCCCCGTATAAACTGACAGAACAGCACAACAGAACAAGCCAGCTGAACTTGATGGGATGCAGTGAAGTGATTTACTTCAGACCGGTTTTTGACCAAAGCCCACGCACACCCCAGTTTATCATCCATGAGATGTATACGGGTGTTTTTTCTATTGGCCACACAACGTTTCGCGAGCGGCCTGGTTTTCCATGACGGTTTTTGATCATCTTCGCCTAGTGAAGTCACCCATCATTTGTTATTGAGTCTGGTTGTTTTCCTACAACCATTCACTCTGTCCTTGTGAGCCAAAGAGACAAATATATGACATGTTCTTCCTATCCACCTTTTACCTAGTGTGGGATGCGGAGAAACCGCGTTCCCAGGTTCTCTGATGGTCATTAATACCTGCATGGTTGTACTGCTATATTTCATGTGCCAACTAAATACATTCTGGTAATCAATGTTCTCCCATGTGCGGTCTCCCAAACTTTGGTGGAACAGACCAGGTGGTTTTATTAATAAATTAATTGTTTAAGAAGCACATAAATCAACACAGTGAGCCAATGATGTAGGTAGCGCGTGAGTCTGACAAGTACGCCTACAGAGTGAGCTTATACGGGTTGGATTTTTGCAAAATCATGTTAGGCTGTTTCATGTTCGAGATTTTTATCCTCCAATAGGGTAACTGTAAGTATAACAACCAGGTTGTACCGTCCACTTGTTTCATGCTGGTTGAGAATCATAAGCAACAAGTAATTGATTGCAATATTTAGAGAAGTACGAACCCGCTGTCTCGCTAAACAATATGATATTCGTTCACGAGTAGCTCATCGGAAGCAGTTATGGCGTCACCGTTTCAATCAGCCAATTCATTTCACGTGATCTTGCTTTGGCAGACTTCCCGGGTTACGGCTTCCCGGAAAGGAGGCCAATGCATTCCACGGCTTTTCCTATCCCAAGAGTTGATTTATAATATACAGGTTTGTTTCTAGTTGAAGCCAGATTATTTTACGCTATCGGCCACTACGGCCTATTAGGAACACAGTTCACAAAGCCTTATCCCATGAGTCCAACTCAACTTTTCCACATCACACGATGTGAACATTAGTCAGAGCTGTCATGCTCAGTTAGACTAGACGAGTGAGCGAGATGGTTGGCGTGCACAGGCAAATTATCTTTTTTTCTCGTGGCCGCTGTCTCATCAATGTTGTTTGCTTAATGTAAAGTTACATGTTGTTTGTCAGATGCTTTTCGTTGACAAGATTAGTCATCAATGGAAAATCCTGCTGGTGACACTGAGTGGAAAAAATAATTACGCGTACATTATGATGTGGTCCATCCCCTCTGTCCTTATCACGACGTTTTGCTCACTCAATGCAGGCTCCATTAGGTTTGTTGTCAACGGAAATTCGTGACCTATTGGCTACCCACGGATTGTTGCATAAGCTGTCCCATCTCAGTGCAGAAATTCACGGTAGGTTTGTCACAAAAATTCCCACAAGGCATCGCCGAGAAACGCTTCCACAAAGCATTACCAAGGGATGATCCCATCTAGCTAAAAAGAACGGATTTAGCGCCTGGTGCATATTTTTCACTTGTAGAACAGTCAATGGGACATTCGTGTTTTTCATTGGTGGAAAAGACTTTCAACTTTGCCAGTTATACTTTCCCGTTTTTGCGCTCACGGTATTCACTGGTGGTGGTGCCTTGTAGCATTTGCTTCTTGCGACTTTCTGTCCAACTCTGGAGATGTGACTGACCTGAAATAGTGCGTGTTTCATAAACCTATACTCCATCAGCACCCTGTCTTGATCATAGCCCCCCAAACAATAAAGACACCCTTGTTTCAAGCAGACCAAAAAGCTTCCTCCTGTGTTTTGAATTCATAGGACTGGGCTCTGTGAAGGAAGGCTCGTTACCTGACATAATTAGGGTATTTTGAAGGAGGAATTCGCCAAAGTTGTGCACAAATCACTCTTGTCTGAAAGATCTTTCTGACTTCCTTCTTAGTCCTCACAAAAAAGACGAAGCTCTAGACTCACTTCTCGTTCTTATAGGAGCTAATCGTTAGTACACATCCGTAGCCTTGCCTTGCTGGGACTGAAGCTTCGGATATTTGACAAGTGGAGAGGGTGCCTAAGCACTGTTTCACTAACAGGCACCCTATTTGTTATGCATGAACAGGCATGCAGTCGAGCGCTTCTAGGCTTTGATGTAGACCAACAAGAATGGTCATGCTGAGATAGGAAGATGCCACATATCCTATGCCACTAACCCGTACTTCCCCCTTCTTCTGCCTTTGGTGTGAACCTACCAGTATGACTGCGCCACAACTTGAGGACGACTGTTCAAACGAGAATGAGGTGAACGTGCGTTCTACAGATTATGCCACTAACCCGTACTTCCCCCTTCTCCTGCCTTTGGTATGAACCTACCAGTATGACTGCGCCAGAACTTGAGGACGACTGTTCAAGCGAGAATGAGGTGAACGTGCGTTCTACAGATTTCGCAGTTACCCACAACTAATCAAAAGTGTCCAGAGGTTTCAAGCGTTTGTGGAGCTACCTGGCTAGGAAGTTCTAACAGGTAAGCCAATCGATCGCCACAACCGAGTTATGTTACCACTCACACCACACAAGCATGAGCATGTCCGCCTGTTCAGACGTGAAAAATCAGTTGTGTCCACCCCGCGCTGTTGGTGGTGACAAGGTTGCGGAGTTCAAACCCGGACACGGCCAAGGATATCTTTGCTAATGAGCTCTGATAAGAGCGAAGGGTGAGCCCACTGCTTTCATCTCCTTTGGTGTGGACTCATCAGGATGACTGCGCTAGGGCAGGAGGACTGTTGTTCGAACGAAAGTCACGTGAGTGCATTCTACAAATCCCGCAACCACCAGGAAATGAACAATAAAAAGCTCCCAAAATGGCTCGAGCGTCCGTGGCGCCGGTTGATTGACAAGATCAAAACGTTTGTTTGATCTTGGTCTAAACATTTGGTGAAACATTCAAAGGGGAACACGTCCACCCATTCAGGTTTGATAATTCAGATGCTTTCAGTGCGCGCTGGTATAAGACTGGTAATCCGTCATGGCTAAAAACGTGCAATAATGATGAGGACCAAACTCGATTCCACCGCACCCCTTCCATTCGGCATCGACCGGCCAGAATAACCGCGCCAGGACAGTAGTACCGCTCACTAGGGGGCGGATATGGATTTCAAACGTCCATACATTTTGGCTGCAAATTTCGGTATTTCAGAGCGATGTTCTCTCAATTCCAGATGTCGCGATGCCCTGTTGTGCATCAAATCTGAGATGTTCCTGAACTGCTGACAGAATAGTCAACTCAATATTCAGCAGACTGGTTTAAATTTCGTTTGCATACTGGATTGCGTCATGAACTGTCAACAAGACAACGTGACACTCACTTGTGTCATGAGCACAGGAGGGCAGAAGAACAACCTTAGAATAAAGCCCGGGCCTGATGATGGATGGGAAGAATAGTGGATGTTGTCTACGCACCACTTTTACATGATAATTGTCACTTGACATGCTTACAGTTTCTGAATGATCTGCATTGCTTTTTATGGCTATCACAACCGGGAAACTCGATTCCTTTTCTTACTGACTTGGCAAGATTTTAGGCGACTTTAAATCAATCGAAAAGTCGCAAAACTAACTGATATTTCCCGAAATATTCTGTGAAAAATTGGCAAATCCATGTTCCTTCCCGCAAAGGTTCATTTTTCCCACTAGTTTATTTTCCGCGGGCTAAGCGAAAAAAAAACGCTCATCCCTGCTGATCACGTTTCAAACCAATCCAATTTGCCTCATGCTGGCCTTGTCGATTGACCACACCAGGGGCTAGTTCAGCGTTTTCCAAACTAGTATACACTCGGTGCATATCGGCTGACAAGTCGCTGACTTTTCATGTTTTCTCGTTTTCGTCCTATATTGAATTTGGTATGCAGATCTATTTGATCGATGGTTTAACTTCAACTATCATACCTAAATTCCAAAATAACCGATCGGAACTGAAGCTAAATCCAACCTGAATCAAATCCGAAATGGGGAAGGACACTCAAAAGCGACGTGGAAAAATAGATGCCTCTTTCCAAATTTTCAAAAATTGATGTGATTTCATGTTTCCAAGCTTCTGTAGTTGTGAAAAACGATATAAGCCCAAGGCATCACTGTGTTGTGGCGAAAACGACCCTTCAACTAATCTGCTAGGACGTTAGCTTTCAAGTTGGCATGTTTGTCTGTCTACACAGTAACATACGCAACTCACCAGCCATATAATTTTCATAGGAATTCATTCAATTCCCAAATTCAATCTCCCCTACATTTTATTGTAAATATATATGGTTGGTTTTTAAGTATCCAGAGCAAACATGGGGCAGTACGTCATTGATAACTCCAGGGCATTTTGAGTTGTATTTAGCGCTCAGAAACACTGAGTTTCATTCGAGAGTCTTCCATAAGGAAAGCTTCTACCATGAGCAGACATGCGAGATGGAGTGATGTGTTTCTGGATGCCACCTGTCCACAGAGACAATGTAATTGCCCCTCACTGTAGAGCAGGGTTACATGAACATATATTATTCTATGTATGAATCAACCACACTGTTCATCAGCTGCTTGTGGTTGAGTGCCTGTGTTGTGCTCAAATCACTAGCCGGGAGGTCACGGGTTCAAAACCCACTGAAGTTTCGTGAGATACGCGCTGCTGATGATTCACAGACGAAGCAGTCCTACTGTGCTTCACGGACTTTCAACGTAGAATGGCTCCAGGTATAGGAGGAAATCTGAGTTGTGTTCGTAGCATCTAATAAAGCAGATGGTTCAGCGTCAAAGCCAAGAGTTCATATTTTGTCTATGGATGACACAGTACAACACGAACAACCCCATTTTCTGGCACTCGGGGAAGAAATCACGTGTTTCAGGGAAATGGGGCGTATCACATCACGGAACCATCTAGTTTTCATTTCGACCAGCTGTTACACTTAAAAGTCTATTACTCGATAAACCGAGAACGACTGAAGACTTTGTTATGAAGGCTGCATGGAAACATTACGTTTCGGGGCAGACGAAATTATTGTCCCTTGTTTTTTTCAATCGGAACGAACTGAGTAAGGACGCCATATTAGATGAATCGAGCTGTACAGCCAATCAGTTCGAATAAAGATGTGTGTAGATGAACTGTAGGAGCTAGCCAAGCATGTGGACTAGTTAGAGATCATAGTAAGACTGGAAATGACTATTCAAATGATTGACGCGCATGTGAATTTAGCTGATCACCTATGGTGAAAAGTTCAGAGGCTCCAGTGGGTATCATTGGGTCTTTGTAGCTCGTCGAATTCCTAAAAGGATTCAACCAAAGACCTTCCGGTTGACAGGTAAAGGACATATTACTCGACCTTGATCTCTTGTCACATTACGCCACTACCATCCGGTCACACAAATTGATTTTTCAAGGTGAAAGTTGTTGACAATTTCTATCAAATGTGAGACACGAGCACAACGCCTTGTGGCTTCCTAGCTCCATTCGAAAGATGGAATATTGATAGAGACTTCGAACTCAGCCGTCCGCGAGAGGTGCGAGTCCTAATCGTCACATTGTCGATCGGCAAACCGGAATGACTAATGGGTCATCGAGTGAAGAGGTGACAGTGAAAGGCAGAAAGTTAGCAGGTTCAAACACGTTAATTCAGTCACCAGTAGTATCAGCTGGTGCAGGAGTAGTGGGGAAATCTCCATATGAGCCTAATACGGCCGACGCTAAGTGAAGGCGATGTGCACCATTTTGAACGAAAATTCACTACGACGTTTTCTTCTATTCAGATCAAAGTTGATCAAAGGAGTTGATGAAGAGCAGCTGGAAGAAAGGGCCACTGAAAAGCATAGTGGTGCCTTCACAATCATGTGTGAACATTTGGCATTTTGGTTCCGTTCATCACAAGTTGGACTGCCACCATCCATTCAAATTCTACTGCATCACCACTGTCCATATGGATCTTCTCTCAGTTCAACGGATCCGCGCATGCTAGTGGTTTTTTCATGTGACCAACTGTCGGAACGAATCACTGGTATCGGACTTGTTCCCTTTTCAGATAAATCAGCTTGACAGCAAGTATTTTTCCCTGTTCAGCGGTTTTTGTTGTTCAGACGCGACCATGAATCTCATTTACGGAGATTACTTTCATTGCATCGTGTCACATTAGTTAAAAGCAATCCGGCAGCAGCAGTTGGTTACTTTTATAGTGCGCTGATAAAGTACTGTCATTCAAAATATCAAGAAGGTCAGACTCCTGAAAGCAACCTCAGAACGCCCGGAAACTGCTGCTTCACCGAAAACTCAACAGAAAAGCCGGCAAACATCCAGGCGAGCCAATCATTCAATCAATTCAGCAAAACCTGATGAGTGTTCATGCACGCCACAGAAGCACGACCGAATATGATCAGCGTTCAGGCTTTTCATAGAGGCACGATCGATGTTGATGAGTGTTCACTAACGCTTAATAAACAGCCTGGATCAATGTCAGAAAGTCCCCTTTAAATAGCGTGGGGCCGTTGTAACTTCTGCTCTCGCATTCGCACGCACTCACTCGCTCGCTTGTTCGGAATATAGCGGTTGTGTTCCCTTCTGTGAGTCTTTTTTCCGGCAACTAGGCACTGCAGCGGGTCAGCAGTAGATACTATAGTTTGACGAACCAGCAAAACAGTGATCCAAGACAGAGGTCGCAAAATTCAACTCGAGGCTTTTGTTTTCAGGCGAAACTAATCAAATGATATTGTTAACTACTTACGGTTCTATTCATGTTTTGAAATAGGCATTTGCTTGTCGAACCTGAGAATTTCAAAGGTTTTTCAAGTTATACCCAGTCTGTTATGAATTGACGTCTATTCAACCCATCCACAATTCATAATCCTCGTAAATAGGTTCGCTAAAGACAATGAGCGTACTGAGCCACACATAGATGTGTTCCGTGTTCCGAGTGTTACAAACTCTTTCTACATGATGTATACGTAACCCTATATATTTATCTCTAAATAAGTGGATGTGTTTCGTCCAAGTCTACTGATTTCTTCCTGATTGTAAGGTGCACAAAATGCGGAAACCACGAGCAGGAAACATGGTTAAATTTTTAGCAGAAATGAAAGATTTTTTTATGTTACTAGGCACCACCCTGAGGAAACGTAGAAGAGTCAGTTTCTTATCGCTTGCATTTCTGTTCTATTTATGGGGAATTCGAATCCATGACTCTAGTTGATAGTACCTGTGTGTGGGAATAATTCCTCAGAAGGTGTTGTCTGCATGTGGCTGTTCACAAAAGTTCGTTATGCTGGACTGTTAGTTGAAGTTCGAGGCCGAAAACACATAGGAAGCCTCTTTCTTTTCCAGTTTCTAAACTACGCCTATTAAAGGAATTCGTTCACAGTTTTCTTGACTTTAGCAGTGTCCAGCCGACTGCTCGCCACCCTTTTTCCTACTAGCTAGAACAGATTTTTATGGTGCCGCAAACCCAGTGGACCGCAAGATACTGGCTCACACCTCATTTATCCGTTTATCGTCTGCAAAACAGTTTATCGGACCGACGGACAGTTTCTGCACCGGCTGGAAAAAACTGATGCTATAACAAATTCGTACTAGGATTTATCGTCATTGATTACAAATCAGTCGATCACCAAGTGTCATGTGGTTGATTCCAAAGCACTGGTGTTCTTTCCATCCAAAAGCTGCTGCCTACACAGAAGATTCTGTGGCCGTAGTCCACAAACGTTCTGACTCTTTGTTAAGATTACTGACTATTCAACGCTAATTGTATTTTGCGGTACACGCACACGTGATGTGGAATCTCATGACGATGTTGTTTTTTTACAATTGTTCGTTCGATAAAACTATCGAAACGGGATCATCTAGGATTCATCTCCGTATTCATGAAGTTGTGCAAAGTTACTTGGTTTTCAAACTGAACAAGTGACTGAGGCGATTGTATCACCATAACGGAGCTTTACGCCTAGCCCACACTACTTGTGTCGGATAACTAGCACATACCTAGTCTACATTTTACATGACTAAAAATTATCGACCAAGAAGTTTTTTTCTCAGTCTCGTGTTCTTACCCCTTGTAAACTTGAAGTGATTTTCATGAAGGATACTACTCACAAGGTTGCTGAAAACTCTTCGACATGGTTTCGTTGCACTTATTGGACGAAGTTATTTTCTCAGACTTCTCGGTTTTTGGGAGTAAATCACTAGCTCTCCAAAACCGTTCGTATACGAATTGAGCTTTCAGGGTTGCCAAGTCTCTCTACTCCTGTTCATCTCTACGACCGACTGGATAGCAAGGTTGATGCAGGAATGTCTTCCAAACCCTGGTGTTCAAACAGCTGGCGACAAAAAAACTGCAGATGTGGTATTTGCAGACGACATCACTCTGGCCCTCGAAGAGGACGAATACGTGAAGGTGTTTCTGACCGGACTAACCAAAGTCCTTTGGTACGCCCTTTCTACTCACAGTGTAAGGTCATGCTTCCAGACATGCAGTCGTTGAACACGTCACTTACAATTCATGGGGAGGTACTCGAAGTTGTGGAACAATTTACATGTCTCGGATGTCATACTAGCTCCAATTCTTGTGGGATAGATGCACGAGCAGCGTTGCGAATTCGGGACACATGGTGACACACCGACGTATCTCCGCATCTGTAGTTGGTTGGATTATGGGCCGTTTTTTACGGTTGTGAGGCGTGGCCTTTGCGAACTGCGGAAGAAACGTCTTCAGCTTTTCCACAACTGTTGTCTCGGATCCATAGTGGGTGGTACCGGCTGATTCGCAACAAGGCAACTGAAAGAATAGTGTTTGGGCGCGCAACGGTGACTTACACTGGAGATTGCGTCCAGCACGAAATGCTGCGGTAGTTTGGTCATCACTGAATCACTGTTTGTTGGAGAGAGTGCTTGTTCTCATGCCCAAATCAAAGTGGTCCGATGAAAGAGGTGGCCAACCATCGAACTGACAGAGGGATATGAAAGAGATTACGAGAAGTCCAGGCGCTGTCGATGCGACTTGCCTTCCAGGATGCGGACCACGTGATCTTCACTGCGCTTAGCAGGATACGACTGTTAGGAATCGTCAGTTTCTATCCAGATTAATCGAATGAATGTCTGGTGGTTTGGTCATATCGGAAGAATTGTGATAGGCTAGCACTATATCCCATCCTTGCGCAGTTCGCTCCCATTCTTCACAAGAAGCTTTTCAAGTAAGCAGCGCAGCATCAGTGTTCAATACTGATGCCGTCGGAGATACTGAGAAGTTCGTGAGGTTTGCGGTGAAGGCAATTTGCTTTTCAGAGGCTGTTTATGCCAGCAGTATTTTCGAAGATGCGAGAGCTGGGAGATCAGTCACAGATCTGCGACTTCTAGATAGATCATCTCTAACCTATTAAACAGAGTCATGCGATTGTTGGTTGTGTGTGGAGATACCTAGGTTACACGGAAAGATGCCCACCCAGTGAACCAACGTGTATTTTGCCTTGCTCCCAAGCATTAGATTGTACATTCAAGCTCACGCGTCCAACAATTGACCCCGCTTAGTCACTTGTCTACTTGTGTTTCACTTGTGCTTGAAACGTACATACACTTAAGACCAAGGTGATTTATTGTACAGAGGAAATGGGTTGAGAGTCTGAATTACTGGATTGAACCTGTATTTTTCAAGCGCGCAATAAATCATTTTGTAATTGGGCCACGACAGATAGGATTGATTTGCCGGCAATTTTTTGCCCAATTCTGCCTGTAGCAGCGATGGAAAATGTAACGTCATTCAACATATAATGCCAGGCACAATTCAGACCGTCTACAAACTATTGGCATTTTACAATCCATTGGTATTTGTGCGTGGTTTGGGCTTTTGGTTCCGTCAAACTTTATACGTAGGAAAGTTTTGTGTCAGACTGTGGAAACTCATAATCGTAGAGTGTTCCCAGAAATGAGCCGAGCACCGGCCTTTTGGTCTGTGGTATGTGACCCTAAATGTCATTCTACTTACGGTAAGGTAACACAAATCAAAAACGGAAAATGGTTTTTCTTAGAGCAAAGTTGTACAGAGTTGAATGTTTTGCATCGTTTGGTAAAATATCTGCTCTCATTGGATCAAAGGCCCTCAGTGCAACTAGCTGAGCAGTTCATTAGCATGCGTTGGGCCTCTGACCGAATTCGAATTACTTGACAACACATACAAATTCCGATCGATCTGGTATGACTGTGACGCGTAACAACTGCCATTTGACAACAATGTTTGAACGAAGGATGCTAACACATGGTGTCCCATTGTCATCTGGCGAGCGTTTGGTTTGTATACCAAAGCATGTAAGCTGTCAAAAACAGGGGTAAACACCGGCGAATCCTTGTTTCAAAGAGTTGATTGTCTTGCTCGGAAACCGACCAGATTAAGATAGAACTGTCTAAAGACCAATTTTGGTTAAACAAGCAGCCGCTTGTGGTTTTCGTGTACCGAAAGAACACACCATCAGTGGTGTTATAGTCACGCTGTGGCTGGGCGTGGGACTTCCGGTTACATCAGATAGAGGAACAGATAGAGGGACATTACACATCTTAACTCTATACTGATCCAAACCAAGTGGGTTCTGAAACCGTAAGAAGCAAGTTGTGGTAAGGTGGAGAGTCGGAATGGTGTGAAATCTCCAGTTTCATCTGAATACGCATAACGTCACAATCATTGTACATTGATTGAGTTGTATCGTCGAGATCTCTCTCTCTGTCTAAATGAAAAAAATGTATCAACTACACAGAGGGGTGCTCTGAGAGACCCTTGTAATTTAAAAAGAGGCTAGCGAACAAGAAATGGGTAAGCTTAGTACCAAAAGAAGAGCTCTAACACGGTCAGTTTTTGTCTGACATTGTGTTTGTTATCTACGCACACTGTCTTGGAACATGGGCCTTCCGTCCGCATTTCGCTCGTTTTGTTTATCCTCATTGCCTCTTTCAACTAAGTTTCTTGAAACATAGTTGGGGTGATCATGCAACCGGAAGAAGGCCAGATGTTCGGCATGAAACAAAGCCACTTAAATTGCGATGATTAGAGCTTTTATAGAATTCTAACATTCAACGCCCTCTTCAAAGTTTGAAGATGGAGCATTGCACTCTGCTCATGATCCTCATACGGAGTGCTATCTATTAGCCAAATAATCAATCAGGCTACTTTTTTCACCGATTTTAGTAGTCTACAAGATGTAATCAAACCTTCAGGTCCGTAGTTGGACGAGCCAGCTTAGTTGGTTCGGATAACAGATTAATTATTGCTTCCCCAACTCGTAGCGACAATCTACCAAGATGACGACCAAGGGATTTCAAAAGTTTCGCTTGAGTCGATGGTTTATTTAATATACCCTATCTGTGCAGTCTGTTAGTAGTATGGACTGTGTCCTCGTGAATTCAGTATCATGGGCGACTCATCATCATCATCATCGACAGCATGACATCAGTGTTCAACACCGATGCTTCACTGCCGTACAACCATGATTTACTTGACATTATTGCATTTCACAGGCAAAACATTTTGGTATTATCAAATGGTCAGTGACAAAAATAGATTAGGAAACTCTCCCACACTCAGTACGTAGGTTTTTGCTTTCTCAAGGTTGTTTGATTCGGCTTTACCCGAACTGTAAATGTCTTTGAATGGAAGGCGCAAAGTAGGTGTTTGGCGAGCTAATAACGGAACCGGAAATAAAGCTGGTGACGTCTACCTACAGTACCAATTTTATTTTGATAGCACTGGTTTCTGGAAGGAGCCTAGTATCAACATTTGATTATTTTCATTAAGGAAACTATTCACAAGGTTGCTGAAAACTGTTCGACAGCCCACAACCGGTTTCGTCCTTCTTGGGGCTCATCACTGAGGCGCAGTCACCGGATTTCCGCCAACCTTATGATCTACTTGAACCCAAATTGGACTGTTTTCGAGAAATACACTCATTTGCAAATCAATTTGGTTTTCACGGGAAACTCAATTGAATCTCTCGTTTATGATGTCCTCCAACTGAATGTGCTGCATNAGTTTCCCGTGAAAACCAAATTGATTTGCAAATGAGTTTATTTCTCAAAAACATTAAATTATTTTTTATGGTCGAATGTCAATGTGTTTAGATTTTAAACTTTCTACTTGGCTATCCGTTAACATCTACTCATCGAGATTTGTGATTGTTTCTGGCAAAACAGTGAGCCAATTTGTACATTTTACGATTCCGTTGCTTAGAAGAGGTAGATTCCATGGAACAAACTATCTAAATTTTATGTTTATACAATTGAGCCAAGTTACATACGGGTCCACCGCAGATTCTGGACAGGCTGCGAAGTACCGGAAATTCCCATGACGGTGTCAGAAGGCGAGACAATTGTATTCTGATTTGGACTGGTCTTTTTCTGTTCCTTCGATCTAATGTAGTTTCGCCCTAATTCCCTTCCCCTCCTAAATCTGTTTTCATGTGTAGACTCTCCAAGTTGCAGCCTGATGTTGCCCTAGTCCACTGGAATTCACAGGTTCTCTCACAGTTTGGAGTTATTCATTTCCGACGGAATATCGCTGTCGGAAAGTTGGACTGTTGGTGGTTGGTTTGGTCTTTCTACTCATCCAATACGTAGACGCACACAACTGCCCAGGGTACCACGTACAACACGTACATCTGCATCCATCTTGGGTGGGACGCGCGAAAACCTCATTAGTATGCATCAGACAGATTAACTCCGATGTACAAAGGTCAGTTCGACGGTATATTATTGCGATACGTTTGTGTGTGTGTGTGTGCGTGCGTGCTTGTAAACACGTGCATGTGTTCTTTGGCGCCCAAACCACTGGCTTTCTTGTCATTTCCATGGTTTAGTGATGAGACTCTCATGGACTAGCTAAGTCATGTGCGCTCTTTTGTGCACACAGTCTGATTTTCTTAGGGACGCCTGCATCAGGCCTGGTAGCCATTACCTATTGACAACCAGTACCGTTAGAATGCAATGCCATCTTGTGTACAGAAGTCGTGGACTTTGTCCGTTAAACAATACCACACAAGTAGAGCAACGGGGGGTGAGCCATATGAATGATGTTGTATCAATCATGTGTTCGAATCCTGAGGACTCGGCTGACTCAGCGTGATAAAATTACTTTGACCAGTTGATCACTTAGTGAGACCACAATAGAGCTTGGTGTGCTACTGAGCAAAAGTGTTGTGGCTCACTAACAAACACTGTCAGCTAAATCACTAGCAATGTCTCGGTAGATCATGTGCCAGTGATTGGAATCAAACCAAGCGGTAATGTACCAACCATCCCTGATTACACTTAACTCTTTTCCGACTCATTCAATACGTGCTTGTAGCAAAATTATCACAATCTAGTGACCCCCGCTAGCGTATATAGTAGCGAACAAGTAGATTCACATGATATCAGTGGGCGCGAAGTATCTACCCGTGTACATACTGTGCAATCACAGTTTTCTTGAACAAGTTGTATTCATATTTGACTAAAACGCCGAGAAGTCGTTTTTCTCAAGTAGCGACACAGTAGTTAGCTGACTGAGTTGCACGTATCAGTGATTATGACATACCCATAAAGTTTGAGTGAAAAATAATAACGAAACTGATAGTGTTATTGACGGTCTACTACTTACCGATTAGTAACAGCGAGGTAGTGAGGCACTTGTAGCAAGAATCTAAGCAGGTGACATACCTCCAGATGATCATGGGGTCAAATCGTAATCCACAAGAATGAAAGATTAAAGTGGGGTGTAAAGATCACTCGGGTTGCTGGCTATTGAACACAGGACGGAAAAGATTCAGCCGTTGTGAACAACGGGCTGGAATGAAATCTTTTGAATGTACACTTCCAGTTATAGAGCCCGTACTGGTTCCCCAACGTCGCCTTAGATAAATATTCTTTCTCAACTTAACGAGTGCCTGCACGCATAAATCAGGCTGAGTTTTAAGCTTTTTCAGCTGGAACACCATCTCCTGTCGGCCAGGAAGGCGTTTGTTATGATGCGCGTTTTGGCGAACTAATCACCACCCGGTCGTAAACCACACGGGTACACGCGATTTGATAGAGGTGGACTGGCCGTTGCACTTTTAGCTGAACATCAGACGGCTGATGAATTTCAATCGGTGAGTGTCAGCACCAAATGAGCATTAGGATGATAGGAGTTATCTTTTGTACCGAGGAATTTTAAGAATGGACAATGTTCATGCAAACCAACTACCAATCAGAGCAGATATTCTGGTGGACGTCACACGGGTCACACGTCAGCGTGTCACAGTATGCTGGTTCATGCTATCATCATCATTGAACCTTTAAATCTGACATAACTGGTTCTTGTGCAACGTTGGGTAGGCCAAAATCTGTTTTTGAAAGTGAAATCGAAGAAAACGCTATCTAAGTTCTAACACCCTCACACCTTTATGGTTTGTAATAAATGGTGTTACCGCTGCTTGTGTTGTAAGGATTAAAACACGTGCATCTAATATAAAGAAACAAAGGTGAGTAAAATACTTCGATCTAGGTTAGAAAAACCAAAAGCTTCTGCCTGATTTAATGCCGCATTGAATGAGAGACCATCGCACTGTAATATAACCGGTCTTCACACCTCATGGAGATAAGCAAAGTCTATATCTGAGTCATATCTGTAGGTGGGGAAAATTGGCTGGGTGATATCACTCGTAGTTTGAACTCTAGGAGAAGGTAAACTATAATGAAGAGATACCCAATCTCAGCGAATCAGATGGACTGTGACCACAAACGCATGAAGATCGTCCGCTTTGTAAAAATTTATGACGTGTGCTCTTGATATGATCTTACGCACCAGTCAGTTTACTGCAGCTTCTGTCTGGGATATCATGAGTACCAGACTGATAGGTGAGGTAGGACCTTGATCTCAGTACAAAGTGGATATATTCTGCTGTCTATGCTGCTCAGTGTTAAATAGCCCAATGTGCTCACGTGATAAGAATGTCAAACTTTGGAGTACTGGTCTTTGCTTGTCTGTTAAAACGTATATGCTAAAATTTTCTATTACGATTATAATGAATACTGGTTAGTCTGACCTAAAAAGCACCTTCTCTTACAAAGGAACAAGACGGATAACTTTACATAAACATGTATCTAAGCCTTTCAGCTCGTCTGTGAAGCGCATACAACTCTGGTGTACCCAACTAAGAACTCAACTCTCTTCCACGTGTACTCAAATGCTGCGTTAGCTTATATGAGTTTTGTGGTGTCTGTCCAAATAGCACCCAAAACGGGGTGTTTAGTAATCTCCTTCTCTGTTATGATCGTTAACACATTCAAACCTGTGCTTCATCCACAAAAATCGGAACCCGGATTTATCTGTCTCAACATCTGGGTACCAAACAATAAGAATAACAAACACAGTTCGACTGTCTTTTGCTTCGAATGACACACATGAGACTCGTGATTGGTGGCCTGAGCCACACAGTAAACTTTTTCCCCATCAGTTTGGTTGTCTTTGATTTACAAAGTCACCAGGTCATATTACATGTGTCTCAAGAGGTCTGTTCGCCTCCAATGAAGTTGCCGCAGTCTGGCTTGAGTTAGCCACCGTAGATGGAATGCAGTGACCTAAGGAAGGAGTGCGGGCTCGTTAAAAGCATCCTCTTTGGATGTGAGGTTCTTCGCAGGCTGACAGACGTCTAGCTTGCTGTGGCGTTTAAGACCAAAGATGGAATGAACGCATATCTTATTATAGAATAAGAAGTCATTGGGTGAAAACCGGAAAAATTCGAGAGAAGTTGCGAATGTTTGATATGAAAGGTAGCATAAGTATTTGCTGACCACTAGCGTTCACATATCATTCACTTTTTCAACAGCAAACGTGAACCAAACAAGATTATGGATAATAGATCATTAGTGTCAGTGGTGGCTGTCACACATGAACTGAGGTGTAGAAAGGTAGAATGAGCTTCCGAACGATGCTTACGTTAGCAAATCTGATGCTCATTTCCAACGTAGTGGATACTAAAATTACCTTACTGTGGTGTAAAAATACTCAGTTTTAGGGTGTCAGATATTTTTATTTCCAACTCAATATCCAAGATTAGATACAGCCTTAAATCTCTCGAGAAGAAAGGACTATCGCTCCTCTTCTCCTGAAAACTTCAAGGACAGACTCCCTTTCTGAGTACGTTAATTTTTCTTATTAGAGGGGATTTCAAAGAAAAACAAAGAGAATTGAAAGAATTCAGTAGAATGACAAAGCCTTTCTTGAATTCAGACAGTTTGAAGTATTCATGAAGGGCTACAAGTTGATAGATGGATTATGCAAAAGACTTAACTGACTGTATACTTTGGCTCTGATCCCAAAATTATGCTTAAACCAGCCCTAAATGTGACTGTTCGTACCATAACGAAGGCCTATTTCCAAATTCGGGATCTCTTTCCACCGTGAGAACAACCAGTTTTCGTCCATCTTCCAGGCTTTTAGTGGAAACCATCCTCATGTGACCAAACATGGCACTCTGTTGCAAACTCTCTGTTGTGATTTACAACAAAGTAAGTGGTCAGCTTCGCCTATTTCTATTCTATCACACCAAGCGTTTCCTCACTTGGCATGAATCCATTATCGGACCTAAGTAGTTTAAGTGCTTTTAAGTTTGAACTCTAGTGGGTTTTCTCCACATTCGAACGCCGTAGAATTCTTGCCCAAGCCTGTTCATCACTTTATGAACTGTTAAGATCTGGAACCTTGAAGCAGATAAGGATGATCAAATTGACTTCATCAGAAAGAAAACATTCTGCACCCAACTGCATACACATTTGTTTTAACAAGAGACCCATTTGGAAACCAACTGAACCTTTTGTTTGTGATGTTCGCAGTGTGCTGTTATCAGTAGTGCGTTTTGTCACGTGATATTTCTTTGTCATGTAATTGTTTCAGTTCATCACGCCCCAGTGTTCAACACGTCCACATCTCATTGTTGTGCATCCCGAACTAGCACCAGAAACTTCAACACAATCTTCGCTTTGTCTTTAAATGTCATATGTTGGAATCAGTTCTTGCTAAACTTAAAATATGTCTTGCTTCGGTTTGAAATGATTATTACTACCAACTGTCAAAAGATATCTGCTTGAAACACAAGATGTACATTGGAGGTCATCTGTAGGACTCGTGTTTCATACGAATGTTTGATCCGGTAGGTTTCACTCCCAAGGACGCGTACCCAAAGTCAGGTCTTTGGTGCACCGATGTGTCAGTTGCATGCATCGCAGAAAACCTCGACCTACGTCGACTGAGCCTAGAAATGCAACCTAACAAATAAATCCAGACAGTGAAGTGATGTCTCAACGACTTTCGTCTAGGTTGACCAGACACAGTTTACTATCAGAAAATACCGAAAGCAGCCTATTTCCACGGAGTCTACCGGCGATAGGAAAAGGAGAAGCAATAGGAATCCAGAAGAGTATAAATCTGTTCCTGCATATTGCCAAAAGCATAGAGACACACTTAGGGGAGAGTACTCAGGGTTGAGATATATTCAGCTGAGTCTGCTGCAGGCTAAGTTTGAATGGGAGCAGTCAGTTTATTCAAGCAACCGTTAGAAGGAACAATAAACGAGCGCAACTAACGAGTGAGAACCTTCCACATCGTGTCGCCTCAGATAAATCCTAATAAAGTCGTTTGTACCAGTAGTATCAGCACCCTGCCAGATACGGACTCACATTTGGTCTTCAAATTTCCATCAAAAAAGCTAAACCTACCGTTTACAATAGCAAGAACGCGGATCAACCCAAAACATCCAATGTTAAAAAGGTGGTAAACTTTCGCAGTGAAGTTAGACTTCTTAGTGTTGTGATGACTTTAAATTCATTCAATCAAGCAAGAGACGATAGTTGCCAAGACGACAGCTGTACGCAAGGAGTAGATGTATTTCACCTTAGGCTAGGCGAAACCCGCCGGGTTCACTTTTCGGCATGCATGTGAAACTTGAAACCACTACTTTTGACTTTTGCCAGGACGACTGCTCCTAGCATCGCCTCCGGCGGCTAATACTGATTGCACAGTGTCATCGTTTTCCAACTTTCCTCATGAGCCACTGGTACACAAATGGTATTAACGTCTACTTTGGACAGGAGTGCCGACGAAAATCTAACTCGTGTGAAAACACAACTCCGTTGTATACCGAACATTTGTGTAGCTCCCTGACAGCGCCGAAACCGGACAATCCAGCTGAAGTGGAATGTGCACTGTCAAAAGTGCTGCCCAAATACCATATCGTGCAGACCAATACGCCTTGTGCTATTCTTAAATCAGTCAACTCAAAAACAAGTGGGTGTTTTTTATGCTGCATCAAGAGGTTCCTTTTAGCAAGGCAAGCGCAGGAGTTTTATTGGAGGGGGAGAACAGCATATCGTTTTGCGTGATGGTCCTTACTTTATAAAAATGTATAAGATGATGTGTACCAGAGGGCAGACAGTGTGGCACAACCAAACCGGTAATTGTCTTCTCTTTGGAGTTACTTGGTCTTTCGAGAGACTTCCAACGAGGCCACACCTCATAAAAGAAATCGTTCAGCTATAGTGATTTCTCGGTGCCGAACTGCCATGCCACCGGAAGGTTGCACGAGGGATGGGATACTGCCACGTTTCCCAAGCCTAGACAAGGGAAGTTGAGATGTAGAGGCCGGATTCGAACCACGGACATTCCGGTCCGTAAACTCGCGCTCCAACCACTTGGGCTATCTCGCCACCCTAACTGATGAGTAGGAATTTGTGCACCGCTCGTGAACCGTACTGGCCGAAGACGCTAAGATGTTTGGTGCAGAATAAACTGGTTGACTTCCTCCCGGTCCCGGATCACAGCGTGTTGAATCTCGCGAAAACCAGAGTCAGATAGTTTGCATAGTTGCTATTCTGATCTCTAACTGACGAGAATACAGTCATCCGATTATTTCCTGAAGTGATTCTTTGGCGGTTATTGCACCACATCAAGTGATATTGTATCCCAAAAATCGGGAAATCACAGATCTGGACAGGTTTGTTGTTTTTAGTCTGATTTTTTAGGAGGATAGCATTCTGGAATTCGTCGTTTCACCGTGAGCCACAAATGGAGTCAATAGGGATCATGGACCGGTTGACGCTGAAACTTCGCAAAAAAAGCCACTTTTGACCTTCAGAGCGTAGTACAGGAGCTGATTCTTCCTTAGTGTCCTCCAAAAGTTTGCTGCCATACTATCCTTACTGCCAGTTTTCTTAGTTGCAATGAAGGCTCTTATGTGACCAGGCACTTTCAAACGAGGGTTGCAAAGAAGACTCATCGTAGGTCACTCGCAGGTGATGAGGACATTCAAACTCTCGCACGCTTGTCTAAAATATCCAGCAATGGATGGCGGAAGTTGTCATTCTTGTGAATCTTTATCCACAAATTTAAGCTGTCGATCTAAAGCTTGAGATCGACACCTAGTGTATTGGTAGGGTAACTGATATACATCCTGAATCAACTACGTTCAAGCACGAATCCTTGTTTTACTTCACTGCTGACCGCAAAANACTTTTGCCAGGACGACTGCTCCTAGCATCGCCTCCGGCTGGCTAATACTGATTGCACAGTGTCATCTTTTTCCAAATTTCCTTATGCGCCACTGGTACACAAATGGTATTAACATCTACTTTGGACAGGAGTGCCGACGAAAACCTAACTCGTGTGAAAACACAACTCTGTTGTATACCGAACATTTGTGTAGCTCCCTGACAGTGCCGAGACTCAGCAGTGCCTTTTACCGGACAATCCAGCTGAAATGGAATGTGCACTGTCAAAAGTGCTGCCCACATACCATATCGTACAGACCAATTCTTAAATCAGTCAACTCAAAAACAAGTGGGTGTTTTTATGCTGCATCAAGAGGTTCCTTTTAGCAAGGCAAGCGCAGGAGTTTTATTGGAGAGGGAGAACAGCATATCGGTTTGCGTGATGGTCCTTACTTTATAAAAATGTATAAGATGATGTATACCAGAGGGCAGGCAGTGTGGCACAACCAAACCGGTAATTGTCTTCTCTTTGGAGAGAGAGACTTCGAGAGACTTCCAACGAGGCCACACCTGATAAAAGGAATCGTTCAGCTATAGTACTTTCTCGGTGCTGAACTGCCATGTCACCGGAAGGTTGCACGAGGGCTGCGATGCTGCCACGTTTCCCAAGTCTAGACAAGGGAAGTCGAGATGTAGAGGCCGGATTCGAACCACGGAAATTCCGGTCAGTAAATTCACGCTCTAACCACTTGGGCTATCTCGCCACCCTAACTGATGAGTAGGAATTTGTGCACCGCTCGTGAACCATACTGGCCGAAGACGCTAACATTTTTGGTGCAGAATAAATTGGTTAACTTCCTCCCGGTCCCGGATCACAGCGTGTTGAATCTCGCGAAAACCAGAGTCAGATAGTTTGCATAGTTGCTATTCTGATCTCTAACTGACGAGAATACAGTCATCCGATTATTTCCTGAAGTGATTCTTTGGCGGTTATTGCACCACATCAAGTGATATTGTATCCCAAAAATCGGGAAATCACAGATCTGGACAGGTTTGTTGTTTTTAGTCTGATTTTTTAGGAGGATAGCATTCTGGAATTCGTCGTTTCACCGTGAGCCACAAAGGGAGTCAATAGGGATCATGGACCGGTTGACGCTGAACCTTCGCAAAAAAGCCACTTTTGACCTTCAGAGCGTAGTACAGGAGCTGATTCTTCCTTAGTGTCCTCCAAAAGTTTGCTGCCATACTATCCTTACTGCCAGTTTTCTTAGTTGCAATGAAGGCTCTTATGTGACCAGGCACTTTCAAACGAGGGTTGCAAAGAAGACTCATCGTAGGTCACTCGCAGGTGATGAGGACATTCAAACTCTCGCACGCTTGTCTAAAATATCCAGCAATGGATGGCGGAAGTTGTCATTCTTGTGAATCTTTATCCACAAATTTAAGCTGTCGATCTAAAGCTTGAGCTCAACACCTAGTGTATTGGTAGGGTAACTGATATACATCCTGAATCAACTACGTTCAAGCACGAATCCTTGTTTTACTTCACTGCTGACCGCAAAATGTGCAGCTGAAATGCCATCTACATTCATCACCATTGTTTGCCCAACCGGGACCTCACAACTCCAGTGTAGAAACTCTCAGCAGGCATCGTACTATAATCCCCATAAACGGAGCAGGGTCGCGAATTTTCGAAAATTTCCGTGGATAACGTCAAGTCCGTAGATTATTCCTGTACTCGTTTATGCGGAGAGGAGCCTCGTTCATCCATGAATTTACGGAAAGTCGATGCCGCTTGCGTAGTCTACCATTCAAAAGTAGCTAATACTTCTACCTCCGTACAGTTTCCTAGGATTTGTTTGGCTTTTTTTATTCAAGCTACTCCACAAGCGTAATAATTTCAACCAAGCTTTTTCACTTCGGTGCCTATCCACCCCACCTGAATGCACTGTTAAATAACTTGATAAAATGTCTGCCTAAAAGTAGGTTTTCTGCTCGGAAAAAGATTATCATCCATATCCCTAAAAAAACGAATAAAGTGGCGCACTTTTGTCACCAGGGCTGTCCTTTCGAACAACAGATATTGTTGCAGTGTGCTTTCACCTAAACACAAATACTGTTTTGTACCGTTGTGATTTATTGATCCCATAAGAACAAACGAAGAAGGAATATGGTACCGTTTCGTTCAATGCATATTAACGCAACTGCAAAGTTCACCCAAAGCTGTACCTAGCCACATTGTGTGTAGTACATTTAACCCTCTGTAGGTTGTTGTCCACTCATTAGTTTATAACTTTCTGCAACAACTTGCCTCCGGTGGTACTAGGCGCATCAGTTTTATGGGAATGCGGTTCACGACACCGCGAAATCGGACGGCTACCATCGCCTGATGTTTAGGGAAGCCCACACACGAAGTAGAACAATCGTTCACACCAATCTCTACGAATTTGGTGGCATTTAAAGCATCCACGGCTACCAACGAAGGTAGCGCTGATTACAAGTGGGGAAGGAAGGAATCAATATCTCTATTGTAGGCACGTCTGAATAGAAGTGAGGACAATGAAGTGGAAAATATACCTGGTTGACTTTGAATGATGGTTCGACAATGCTTAGAGAAAGTTAGCGATCGAAATTGACATTTGCTTTCAAAACTTACATTGTATGAGTTCCAAGTCAGCTGGGACTAAAACAACGGACTGTCAATTTTCACAGATACGAACATATAAATAGATGAAAACATTATAGGCATCAGTTCTGCCGCTTATGTTTCTCGTGGGACCACCTTACAGGGACTCAGTCTATTTGAATTTTAACGTCCTACCTCGCCACCAAAAACCTGCCTCGTAACCTGTCAACCGAATTATGAAATGGCGTTCGATATGGCACATCTCCAAGCTATAAGTGCTAAATGCTGGTGCTGGTTACTAAGTCCCCTTCATCCTGTGTCACCAAGGTGACTTCGAATGGATTGTTTACCACATGGTTATTTTGGTATATGCAACCATAACCTTTCCATCTGGTCTCGTACACTGCATTAATTATCGCCCAGCGTATAATGATATTCCACAAACCATGAATAAAACTGGTGGGTTATGATGGCCACCCAAACCAGGCTGCGTGAGGACTTGTTCGACTAGACTCAATCGGTCATCATTTTGACGGATGTTTCACTGGGCTCAGTAGTAGCCATACCGTTGATGAAACGGGTTGAAGCACTTAACGATCAGCTTCCAGGTGCACACTGAATTAAAGAACAACGTACTCATTCGTAGCTGTCCACTGTATTACTCGCCCACGTGGGAAATAAAACGGATAAAGTTGGTACAAGGCACAACCACGGTGTTCGTATATTAGAGGCTGGGTGCCCTGACAAACTGCACCCAGTCGACCTCAAAATCAGCCGCTCTATCGTCCGCAATGGCAATACCCTCTTGAAATCAGCACCCAGTCGACCTCAAAATCAGCCGCTCTATCGTCCGCAATGGCAATACCCTCATTGAAATCATCATCATCATCATCACCATCATCATCATGGTCACTACCCTTGTCATCTTCATCAATACTATCACCCAGAAACTCACTGTCGGTTCTTGTATCGAATTGGCACTCCCTTATGAAAGAAAAATTAGCTGGGCTTCCACATCTTTACACTTTAATTAATCGGTCACATAAGCTAGTGGTCATCCCTTTGGTCCATTTTCGAAAGTTGTGCAAAACAGGAAGCTGTAGTTGAGACAAACAGAGGAAGGAATGGTGTCATGTGCTGTCAGGAACCTGTTTTTTATCATCGGAACAAGAAAAGTGAATTGTCAAGCCGTTCACGTCAGTGTAGAACCCGTTTGTACCAAATAAACCAGGGTGCACCTCATTTAGATATCGTGTTGTCCTGATTAGCTACTCCCAACTATTTGCCCCTAGAGCGATCAGTTTTAATCCACCCAGGAGTGCACCGAGCGTCATTCACCGGAAAATTGGACTTGGTTTACAATGAGATGTTGCACTGTATAGACACTGAAAAAAACTCATATTGTTTGCATTTTAGTCAGCTGATAAAGTGCGTTGACCGCTTAGAAAAATTAGGATTTGAGACCATTGAATCCACAATCCTGGGAAGCCAAATATCACCGTCCGATGTAGCGAAATTTGGACGGAGCAACCTGGAAATCAGATATGAAAGTTGACCAGGATGATCAGTCCCGTCTGGAAAGTCACTCTGGACAATAACTCAGTTGCTTGTCAAATATGACATGTAGAGTGGTCTGTGTCAGAGTAGGTTTTTGCCCTTGACAAATCTGTGCCTTACTAGATAGAACGACAAGCAGGATGGTGTGTTTTGTGACAGTGTTCTGTTTTTTGCTCAGTTTTCCTGCTTCAAACAATGTTGGTTATCTGCGTTGATCCATCGCAATGGAGTTGGTCAGTCAGCAAACACGTCCTTTTTGCGATGATCGCTAAGACTTGAAAAAATGAACGCACCAGCATACGTGTGAACCACCGCTAAAACGGAAGCTGCCTGTACGAACAGGCTTTGCCCAACCTTGGTGTGATGGCAGAAGTCTGGATATATCTTGCGTGGATATCAAATTCTGACAGACAAGCAAAAAATATCTATGGTATGTATAATCCAAGTTCACCCACAGCTTCTGAAGGAGAGTGCTTGATTATCTGTCACAAAAGTGCATGCGATACTTGTTGTGTCGTTCTGGTAACAATACTGAGAACAACTTCCGACAATTCCACAGTTTCTTGCCTAAATGCGTGGTTTGGCATTAGAATGGATAGTCTGTACCAAAATCATCAACGTCAAGTAATTTTTTATTTCAGCTCGACATATTTCGTCTTGATAAAACCAGTTCGCTACGTTATCTACATGTGATACACTCCGTTGATTGAAAAATGCTTGAACTAAGCATCGCATCCTTCTTATTGTTGTCACAGACAGTAATCAGATCGAAGGCGCCCGAGTTATTCGCTGGAATAAATGAACGATTCTGAACTCTTTCAGTGTTTGTCCTAAGTTTGGTTTAGGCATGATATAGAATTTATTTTCAATTGAGAACACTCGTATAATGGTTTCATTCGTGGTAAAAGACACTAACCCCTCATTAGTTGTGAAAGAACTGGAAAAGTTGATTTTGCAGTTACTTCCCGTACGAGGAACGAGTCTGTGGCTGGGTCTTCGGCTGGGCATGTCCGTTCTGGTCTAACAGCTGATGACCGTACTACTTACAACATCGGAACTACCAGGAACATTTGGTCGCAGTATGAAGGCGGTCATACCATGAATAAATGACTCCAGATTTGTGTGTCACATGCACATACATTTGTTTTGTCTTGATGGACGCAATTACAGGAATCAATAGTTGATATCGGGTGTCCTAAATGATCGATTCCTCGTAAATCAAGTGGTGGAATTCCTAATAAAAAGAAAGAATGTATAATCTATCTATACATTATAGAATCGTGAAATCCGTTTTTATAGACACAATACTGTGCGTTTAAAAAGCGAGACTACATGGTCCAAATGTTTGTCGTTTCTGTTCAGGCAGAGCGAAAGGTAAAAAATGGGTTGCAGTAAACTGAATTTAAATTAGCAAAATGGCCGGCGATTGTGGTCGGCTAACAATAATGCACAGTATTAAACGCTCTGGGATGGCCGAATGGCTTAGTTTTCCTACAAGGTTAAAAGCAAAACAGCTGACATATCGTGAATGAAGCCATTCCAATCTATATTTGTTTAGGCTTAGAAACTGCGCACCTAGCCTGCACACTGTGATTCTTGCACATGTGTGTCACATTCACATGACGCGGCAGTCAGCTCCATTTCATCGTCCTCTGCAGTTGAAATTTTGCACCACGATCGACCTATCCATCTTCCGAAAAGTTTAAGACAAACACAGCTTAGCACCCCAGGCGTTTCACCTAGAAACTACAATTTCCTCTAACGAGTGGTCCCCAAGGCCATGGCAACTTCTTCACGCGCCCATTCATGCCGAAAATGCGGTCTGACATAGCTTTCAAAACTAATTCAAACTGTCCACTTTCCCGTGTACGCTTTAAACTATACCACAGACAACTTCCTGTAACTGAGGCATCCGAGACACCTGAGTGATAGGTATTCTCAATAAAGTTTAAACTAAGAAAACAGTCACCACAACGACAGGCGTGCGGGACAGATTCCGCATTGGTGCGGTTGCGGGCATTCTACGGAAAAAACGTGTGACTGTCACTCTATTCGGCATGTTTACACGTAAAAGCGTTTATCTTGGATGACAATCGTAAGTTCTTGGCAGAAACCTCTTCACAGCTAAACAATTGCCTGTCCGTGTGGGGTTTGAAAACCGGCGGTTCAAGGACCCGAATTCAACCAAATTTCACCCGTAGAACACCAAAGTCTGTTCCGCGCCAAACCCAACAGGCGTGTTTCTGACGTTTCCCTCAATTTGGTAGACTATATTCACTAAGGCCGAAGTTCGTAGGCACCACGTTTTCCACTTCGCAGCCTTACATCAACGTTTAAATAAACTTCGGACTGTTCTGACAACAGATTACCTGACACATGCTGGATAAATGTCCGTGGTGAGAACCCAGACTTTTACATAAACAGCTTTGTGAAAATTCACCGTTTTATTCAGAACAATGAAAGAACAACGAGACAGTTTACAGCTAAGTGCAGTCTCTCGATTGATAGACATTTGAACGGACCCAGATATTATTGGTGACAGTGCAATTGTTCGTGAACGTAGCCACTTTTTTCCAGTAGTGGTTAGTTGACCGATCAGTTCAAGACATCCTAACGAACGACATTGTGGAACATGGCCATGTGTGCATTATCCGGGACAGACTATCAATTTCCAGTGACGACTCGTGTTATGGTAAACATTTACTGCGGTGTTACAGACACATCAAATTTGTCAGCTGCCCTTGAAAAATCAATTATTCCACATGCGATCACATTTTGATGCCATAAAAGCCAAGTTTGTACAGATGCTAGGTTTTGTCATTTTATCGAGACTGGGCCGAGGGCAATTTAACTCTTATCTGTTAACAGGAAAAGGGACTAGAACAAGAAGAAGAAGGCCTAGACAAAAGCCGTTTAAGTGGAGTATCGCTGGAAAAAGTTCCAAACGTAATATTGTGTCAATATGATAAAAAGAGCAAATCTCCAAGACGAGAAAACTAAGTTACCAGTACTCGTGCAATGACAGACGTAGATTACGAAAGCCTTGAAAGATTTCCCCCTCGAACTCGTGCGCCAACCTCGATAAAATGTGATCCACTATAAGCGGCCCATCAGCAGGGTAATTATTTCCCACTCCCTTAGTCGTGCACTTCCAATCGCATTACCTGGTATCGACTCCGGGTCGCTGATTGCCAGATTTTTTGAGATGTGGCCTTTGATGCGCTCAAAAAGGATTAAAGGGCTTTACTTCCAGGATGAGTACTCAACCTCAAACGTCTATACATCAAGAATCAGCCTTTTCCAGTTCAGATTGTCGAGGCCCAGTGACGCCACACCTGATGTTCGTGGAAGTGCCTGGATAGTGTGAATGAATTTCGTAACCTAACGGTTCGCGGATTTTCAATCATTTTGTTTATTTTATGTGGAGGTTTACCCAGCAGCTAAGAACCGACCGGAACTTGCACAAGTCGCACTGATCTTTCTTTGTTTACAGGAAGCTACAAACCATGACGTTGACGAATACTTGGCTATAAATCAAGACTTTTGGAAAAAACCTACTGTGATGTTGCGTATTCACGGCTGGGCGGAAAATCTCTTTTCGGTTTTTGAAGACGCAGTGATTGTGTGTTTTATGCGGTTCATACAAGCGAAAATTGTCAAAGTGGCGTCAAAATCGTGTAAGCGACCGCGCCCATTTCCGATTCTAGACTGCAGGTTACCCGAAATAGACCAGAGATCAGGGTTACACATTTAATGCACAAATGCCATCCGTATGCAGCATAGATTGTTCCGAGTGGAACAGCAGTTGATTTCGTTGATGTCACTTAATACTTCCGAACTTTTCAAAGCTTGAGTTGTAATCAGACCCCTTCGTCGTCCAGGATCAGCTCTAAATGTTTGAAATTCACTGAGATTACTTAACATGGAAACGGTTATGCCAACAGGAAGAAACGGGTAACCCTATAATCTGTGGAGCCATTCGACTGGGTACAAGAACAGCTAAAAACGCCTGCCATATCCCATCTTTGATGATGAGCCAGCTAAAAATCTTTTCAGAGTAGAATGAGAGTCTTAGGGAACACAAGTAGGAGAGTGTTGAATTAAAAAGGTGGGTTTAGTGGCCTAAATGCTACTGATTGGAGACAGAGTAGACTTCATTCTGGATACAACAAATGGATCAAAGGACCAGCAAGTATTCATGCCAAGCGTTTCAGAAATGCTAAGTCAAGGACCATCATCTGAATGTATATGCATATATATATATATATATGCACATATATACGCACTACTGCAGCATATTTTGCTGGTAAATCTCTTATTGTGACTCCTATATGCGCATTTCATTGGCGTGTAGTTAAATCTGGCTCTAATAAGCGGGCGAGTAGGAAGGTTGCACACGAGAGATAAAACTGACACCAGGACGCCGCGATATCACATGGTCTTTGGATGTGATAGATTATATTGTATAACCTTGTCAGATCGAATCCGAATGTGACTGACAGGTAGTCCTAGGGTGGCGAGTGGTCTATTATCGCGCTCTCGAGAACAGAGAACTGTCGAAATGCATGTGCATAGGTCTGCTAACAAAGCCAAGACGGAGTAATCTAATTAGACCAGACGACTGAGGCCCTTAATTGATAAGTTCTGGTAAGTCCAAAGGAACTTTCAGAGTTGATGGGTTTTCAAGCCAACCAGGGTCTGGACCAGGACAAGTTACACCATCACGGTTTTGTGCAACTCTCACCTGAAAGTTGGATTTGGAATGCCTGAACTATCGCATCAAAGTGGTGAAAATGGCAAACCTAAGGCCAACATGTCCACTGCTGTGAGGATGAACTTGTAATTGCACAGCATAGTAGTCATATTTAGTTGTTTGTCTGTATATTCAATATTCATGAGAAGATCCAGACTCGTGAACTCTGGAAAGAATTTTGTAATTCTCACTTCACTGAATGTGAAAGTATTGCTGACCTGAAACTTCGAAGTATAAAATGTCAGCCCTTTTGACCTGTGTAACAAAAGGACACGCAGTCACCTACCTATGGTAACATGTGTAAATTCCTCAGTCTTGCCCCCTTAGGATTTAAAGACAAAGGGTTATTTGCAATCTGGTTCACCTTTGAGCTGAAGTTCGTTTCAAAGTTCACTTGAAAGTAAGAGCGAAACAGTGAAGATCAGATTTTTACACAAACTGAAAAAGTATTGGGGTAGCACATGATTTTGCATGAAATGATTTAATTTGCTCTGGGAAAAGGTGGTGCTATTCCATGATCTTTTCGTCAGCGCAAGGAACCGTCCGTTAGCGGTGTAGACATATCAACGTATGGTAGCAAAATCCTTATTTATCAATATGTCTCCAAATCTTGACCTCGGATCCTGTTAGTTCAGTGCCCATCAAAGAACTTTCGTTATCTAGATAAGCCAATACTAACACCAAACTCCAAGCGACATCCAACTTTGCGAATTTTCGGCTAGCAGATGATCACTACATCATTCGATGTTGCAGACAAACTGCATTTGAATAAAACAAATCGTCACCATCCACCAATCACTTTAGGTGATTCGGTGTCAGCTGATTAATCAAATTCTGATTGGAAAGCCCAGGTGACATCCAAGCTGTTTGGCTTTTCCCGTCAGCACACACTGTTGAGAATACCTTCTCACATATTCGCTCATACGCTTAAGCTGTGCATATGTTGCGTTCTTGCGATTTTGAGTACAGCGGACAGCGTAGCCTTGGATGCTGGGTTTTCGGAGGCATAATTGAGGTAACAAGATCAATTTATCCCAAGGTATGTTAACGACTAACTGGGGTCTCGCCAGGGGTGCGCCTTGCCGCTTCAGATTTCATCTGGGAGTGAGACGTACGTGGGCTCGCGCCGTGGGTGTTTATCAGACTTTAAACTCCACCGTCTTTTTTCGTCACGATTGGGAAGGGAAACCTTTTTATAGTTCCGGTATGGTTGCAAGCATCTCAAAAAATCAACTTTCAGACGATTATTTTAATCCTGCGAGTATTCTTTTGGCATGCTCCAAAAACATGCCAGTCGACCGAGCCAGATCTCGTTAAAATCCTCAGGATAGTAACAATTAATATCACGCAACAATTGGTTGAGCATGAACCGGTTCACAACAGGATTATCCAGAAACGAAATTCCAGTCCTGTAGCCACTACCTCAACTTGAGATTGTGCACACCGATGAAAAGTCCGGCGGATCACACGAAACCCTCCAGCGGTGAATCCAGCATGATGCATATTAGCCAACCGAGCTGACCTTCGGGATGAACCACAGCCTGGTAGTTTAGGTTTACACAAGCGTAATCGAAAATAACTGGTTTGATATGCAGCAAAGGTATTTCAGCCAAGGATGTGTGGCCTGTCCCACAGGATATTTTCCTCTCATCAACACAAACTGGTACACCAGATCGCCGGTTATCGGGTCGGAGGTAAGTTTTTCTCTCCTGTCCGGTGACAAAAACAGCAATTCGACAAGTTTTCAGGTTTTCAATTTTGCCCAACAGTGAAAAAAACCGTTCAAAGCACTGACATTGGTCAGTCTTATCATGAGCTCGCTGCATGCGTCGCAGTATTTGGACACCAGAAACTCGAGGTCGCTGGTGGCTAGCAAGATTCAATTCGAACTTGGGTGGCACATGCCCTCGGGAGTGTCAAAATTTCCCATGTTTAGGCAGGTTGCATTTCTAACATTTGCAACTGTTGACAAACGATTTTTCTTTAAACAAAATCGTTTATTTAGATGGAAATTTCTAGGTTAAGCGTATAGGTTTT
Source organism: Opisthorchis viverrini (assembly GCF_000715545.1). Lineage (NCBI taxonomy): Eukaryota > Metazoa > Platyhelminthes > Trematoda > Opisthorchiida > Opisthorchiidae > Opisthorchis > Opisthorchis viverrini. The sequence continues at coordinate 2,689,195 of NW_008751675.1, forward strand.
TACCAACGTAACATTGTTTTTGTTTGTAATAGAGGACTTTAGTCTGGAGCAAAATGATCACAGTCACAAGAAACAGAAAAACGCTTGACACGACAGTCAGGTCTAACATTTCGGCATTTGACTTCATTGCAATAGTAATCAGAATGCAGTTGCAGGATGAACAAATGGGCGAAAACAGGAACCAATAAAGACCCAGAAACATTTCAAAATCCTATGTAGCATGCATTATTGACAGATCTTGTTTTTCAGTGATTGTGCGCTTATCTTCAAACAAAGTACCAGGAAGATTCGGAAGCCTAGAATTCACAGTCAGAAAATGTTTCCCGCGGAAGACAATAGTTGACAATTTATGCCAAGTGGGTATTTCCGAAATCGAAAAACTGTGCGCGGTGAAAAATATCAATTTGAGTTTGACTTCCGTTTTGTAAATAAGCATGCTATTTGACTGACAGCATAAAACGGAATGAAGCTTTGTCATCCAATCTGACCGGTTACTGAACTAAGACACACAAGAACCCCTATACTTAGTCAAAAATTTTCAAAGGCCCTTGTGGTTTTATGGATCATCGGTTTTTCCAAGATACAATTACACACTGTTCAAACATGTCCGCTCTCAATAAATCAGGTCATAAATGACCTGGCGAAGTGAAATTACGTTTATTCTGGTTAGTGAGTATACGCTTACAAAGCGTTTCGAACAAACTAGGTCATCAATTTATTCTCAGATATTGAATGCCAAAGGGCATCTGTCAAATCTGGACGACAGACATTCACTAGAGGAAACTACGCTGTATTCCAGTAACGATGTACAGTTTTACAACTTTGTCTGCATTCTGACAGGCACCTCAAGGGGTGAATCCATCACGTATGACGGAACTTTGTTACATTAACAACCTTAATCCTCCGTTCGTTTCAAAAATTCTTGGGTTGCACTGCACACCCAAACACTACGAAATATTCATCTGAAGACTCACCGACTACAAATCTGTAGATGGAGAAAACTTCCTATTGTCCGCTACAAAATGGGATTTCGTGTAGCACATGTATATCCACTCAGTGCTCTGAGGTTCGGGTCACACGCGTTGTGATAGCATGCTTTTCACAAATGACCTGATTAATCGCCACATATTTTCTTGTAGCACTGGTAGCCAATCCCTGACTGGCGGGTTTTGCGTTCCATGGAACTGACCAATCAGAAAACGAGCGCACCGCCCATTCCATTGGTCGAAAAGGATTCTTGAGGTGTACGTGAATTGAGGCCATGAGCAGTCACCGAACAAAGATTATTGGGCGATGAAATGGCTGCTAGAGTGCCAGCGTGACGAAAGCTTTGTACAAAAAGCTTTGTACCGTACACCATTAGCATTCTTTTTTAACTCCTAAGAAGTGCAGAACAACATTTTGAACATCTGCTACACCGGCGTTTTTTTGCAAAAGCTCAAAAACGGCTGGGCTAGAGATAATGGGATACGTACGTGACCACGTAAATCAACCACGGCCTAACAGCGGACTCTTAATTGGAATTGAATATGTTTTTTTTCACAAAACCGCCTGAATGACGTTTTGAAACGTAGGGCAAATAATCACCGTAAATGCATCTCATGAGGACTTGCTTCACCTAAAACGAATGTCACGACAAGCATCACTTTGATAAAGCAGCATCCACAATAACTTCATGGGATTATTTTTTTTCTATAACCATGAAAGAGGGTGCGACTTATTTGAGTCTTGTCTGGTCAGCCAGCGGACTATTATTGTTGAGAAGGGGTTGGACACTGGTTAAGTGGAAATTTTTGCGGATTAAAAACAGGTGAGCATGTTGCCCAAGCTGATAAGAAAACACGAGCAGTGAAATACATAATTTCTTATGAGCTTCGCTTCTGACCGCCGAAGTGGTGTTCTCATACGAAAGACTCGCCTTTTACTGGAATTCAGCACTTTTTGTATAAAAACACTCTGCAAGATGGTCAAGTTTGCTGGCCTAGTTATTTGAGCATTCTTGAAGTTACCTGGTTTGTTCTTTGAAGGTCATTTGAAGAAACAACTTGGGTTTGATTACATGCAGTAAAGTTCGCCTTCACCTCAACGAGTTTCGGATGACTCCACCTCCTTTCCAATTTGTGTGCGTGTGTGGGTGGATTTGTGTGAACTTTCATGGTGGGGCCCTTCAATTATTCTTCTGCTGGTGGCACCTTTTTTTAGTACGCACGGAACACCGTGTGGGGTTGTCGAAAAATTTTCAGTAATCCGAGACTAGTTTTTCCTGTATTGAGTTTGCTTGCTGGGTGTATTTCCCGCGTTTATGTTACACTTGAACCTAAATTGTGTGCTATTCCTTAATTGCACCCATACACAAATTAATTTGGCTCGGTCAAATCCAAACTGTGTCTTTACTTCTTGATATTCTTCGAAGGTCGCCTCTTATTTTGCTTAATACGACACTTGAGATTTCATGGCACATTTTCTTGAGGAGTGATTTTAGCAACCGTGGAGTAGTATCTGGCATGAAAATAACTGTTGGCACCTCGAATATCGTACGAACTGAAACATGAGATGATGTTTATGGAAAGTTTTCATGTGGGAGATAGCACGAAGGATAGTTTTACCTGGGATTCCGTTGAGATTCCCCTTAAAAACCTAGTATGTATTTAGGTTAGTGAGTCTTTTGAGTATAAAATGTTCGTTTACCTTAATCCAAGTTGATCAATTCTGGTTCAATTTCATGGCCACACTATCCGCAATGAGCATAACTTGCACAAATCGGTTTTGGTTCGGTGCCTTTTTTGCAAGGTATTCTCTCCGAATTATTCACCAATACATAGTGGACGAGGGAATCATTACCCCCTATTGAGATTTTGCATAGTGATGGTTATTACCAAACTGTCAAGGGCAGATCCCAAGACGATGCATCTGTTCCGCTCGGAGTAGTATCAACACTCTTATGAGGACAAACAACTGTTCCCCACGGAAAGATCTTCTCACGGGGCACAAAATGAGCCACAGGCGTTTAGCTATAAAAGGCCAGTGTAACAAGTAATATCTTTCTCCATGCGGAACTTTAGTGCACACTGCGTACTTGTCGCATCCAGAGCATATTTTCCGCCACTTTGGCATACCGGAACATGTTATGAATGCGTAAGACTTTTGGGGAGAGAGAAAACGAAGTTAAGCAACCTTAGCTAAGCCAAATTTTATCGAAAATAGATCCTCTAACTTGGTAATGGTATTTCAATGTTCAGTGTAGTGTGTCCTATAAGCAAACAACTGAATCCGCGCAGAAAAACGTCAAAGATTTCTGATAAATGTCAGGCCACTTGGGTGAGGCAATGTTTGTCTTAAGACAACTGAGTATTCTCCAAAGTTAAGGATGGTGCACCACCTGAGAGACGGGTAGAATGGTTCAGATATCTGGTCATTTGGCCTGACTATAAGATTACAATTTGCTGTAATATGCGTGGAAGATAAGAGTCACCTATCTAATACCTTGAGATTGATACAATTTTCCCCAAAACCTTCATCCTACGGGCTTTTTTAACCAAACTTCAGTGTATCAACCCACCGAGAATACCTTGTCTCATTTTTCTCTCCTTTTAAACAGGCAGTGGCAGAAATTTCCACACAGACAGTAGTTCTGTGGTGAGATAATAGCCTTTTCCAGAGGCCGACATGGTTGTCTTTGTAAGCCTATCTGTTTGAAACCAAACTACTGTATTCCGTCTGTTGTTCAAAATTTCTGTGTCATTGTACCACCGAATTCAATATCTTCATGATAAGGTACCTCTCCAAATTTTCTCAGCAATAGTTTGGAAACTGCCGTTGTAGTTTATATGCTTAAAGACAGTTTGCAACACATTAGTCAGTTGTGGAGATTTCGTCCTGTAAGTGAAGCCAATCTATGCTGAAAGCCGAGAAAGCACTGTACAGCTGTTTCATCCTTATTGGGAATCATCAGCAGTGCGCATCTCACGAAACTCCGAAGAGTCTCGAACCCGCGACCTCCCGGCTAGTAGTTTGAACACTTAACCGTTCGGCCATGAGTGGCTGATCAGCAGTGTGATTAACTCGCACTTAGACAGGATATAGCGCCGCTCATCCTTCAGTCACAGGATCCACATCACGCGGTCACACGTGTTGACTGGCTCCTCGAGCAACGACTTCTCAGATAGAAGTTTCGCTCATCGGAGAAAGTTTATTCAGGATAGATTGGTTTCACTTACAGGACGAATCCTTCACAAAAATTCCAAATCTCCTCACACTACCAGCATTAGTCAGTTCTTACGAGGAAATCCATCTGAAAGCAGGAGACTGTTTTGTTTTAACAATGCATTTGTTGGTATCGCCAAGCTTCAGTACCTTTCTCCCAGCGCCTGTTATTTATTTTCGTCAGAGTAGCATTAAACGATTTTATGTTTGTACAGTAAGTGAGTGAGTGCTATAAAGTGACTTGTCCATGAAGAGCGTTAGATAGACGTTTGTGTGGATGTAGCCAACAGAGCGTGGCTGTTTTCATACAAGCGCACATTTGTAATTGATGGTATACTGTTCATCAGTTTGTTGGACATTCTTCGACGGCCCACCCCTGGTTTCACCCTTCTTGGGGCTTGTCAGATGGGCTCAGTCATCTAGCGTCCATCCATTTCATATTATACTTGAACCCAAATTGTACGAAACTTTGCGGAATTCAAACATTTGCAAGCATCTGCTGTTTTGATAAAAAATTCCAAGTTTTCGAGCTGAAGCAGTCTACTAGACTGTTTTGAACTGGTTCTGCAAACCTCCTCCTAATCCACGCACTACAGCCTATTCTCAGTGCCTTAAACTGTCTTTCTGAGTAGCGGAATCCGATTTATACTTGCTTCGCAATGTAATTGCTTGTTGTGCATGGATTACGGGTGTTGCCGTACTCCGGATGATTCATTTGGGGCGCACGTGGGTCTCCCATCAAAAACGTATGAATCCTGTTCACACGAATATTGTTACCGCACCAATACCCGACGCGTTTGCTGCTCACGCGCGATGGCACACAGTAGCCACCACAAAATCTCTCAAGCAACAGAGTGCCAAGCGCGTACAGTACTGATGTACCAAATTCCAGCAAATTCCGCTAAATAAGCCTTACAACTGACGACAAGGTAATCCCTTTTTTCTATGCGCGCAAGCAAACTGGACCTTGCACTCTCAGTCGAATGAATTTGACACTTAGATAAAGTTGTGACCATTGATTAAAACCAGTGATTTTTAGTGTTCAATGGTGGGGGTTGCCTAAGGCTTTTTTACTGTGGCTCGCTCATCCCTAACTTCACCTTTCCTTCGAAAGGTGCTTATTTTATAGCGATGCCTTCTTGTTCACGGTTGGTCCGTTTGGGATCTGCCGCAAATTTAGAGGTGTCGACTTCAGTAACACGGAATCTTGTCAGATTCTAGCAACCTTATACTTTGTTTGGAATAATTGAGCAGGAGCAAAATATGCAGAACAATGGCTTCCGCAATCAGGAAGTGTAGAATTTTATTCCCTCATTTTTTACTGCTGCGAGAGTTTTTAAAAAATACGCCTGAGGAACACACTAACCTTTGCAAAAAATAGGTTAATTCCGTGACGACCGATGTATTGTATGAAAGCTTGAACTTCAGGCTAATGGGAGAGTGTGAATCACAACTAACCTTCAAGTATTTTAACTGAGGTAGACCAACCCCCTATACAAGAGAATGAATATTCATGTTTTCTTTTGTTGAACGGAAAAATATGCTGTCAAATTCCCAGTCGATTACTAATGTTTGCTTGGTCGTATTAGTGGACGGATACGACTACAAACTTGTTCAAAGTTACTAAAAACACGAATCCTGATAAACTGATTTTACGAGTAACCGGCGACAAGGAAATTAGCCTCTGAATATGCAACCTGAATAGGATATTAGTTTGTGGCTGCTAAACACCAGCGCCTCTACATAGAATTTTTGTTAGATTTTACATTAAATGTTTTAAAAATTGTTTTTTGGGAAATCTAGGATAGGTTGTGTCATTAGTATGCTTTCCTTCCTGGATTAACAATTGAGAACTTCTCTGGTAGGGGCATTCAGAGGCAAGTGAACTCACCAGTTAGTCTCATTTCTCGAAAAAATACCAGCTGTACGGTCGTCTGTGTTACACGCACTCATCACCCTGAAGTTCATCTACTAGAGTGACTTCCTTATAAGTTTCATGACCTGCCATCTGGTAAATTTCAGCTAACCCAGTGTGATGAACAATTCCCACTCTGCTTGTTTTACAATGGAAAGAATGGGTATGGCGCTTTCCTAATCTAAAACTCTACATTCTATTGAAGCAACTGTCATCCGGTATGTGGTCGCTTATTTCGCCCTGAAGGAATCATAATTAGAAACCAGTCTATCCCTCATGTCACGTCAGAGATACCTTTCTTCATTTCCACTGCAATCCTAACCCTTTAATCTATGAAACGAGCAACCAGTCATTGTATTTTTATCCATTCTTCAAATTGCGTACTATTCGTTCAGCTTTGTATGTCGCATGGATAATCCATTTTCGAAAATGACGTCCGAAATCGCAAACTTTTTTCGACAGTGCAACATCTCAGGGTAACTTGACACAGAACAAAAAGCAGATAAATGAGATGCCGGAACAAAGTGAAATTTAACTACGTGTGACAGATATCACCACTTCTTTGGAATTTACTGGAAAAACGCGTAGAGTTAAACCAACAGAAATGCAATGACTATTCCCTGTTATTTTGGATCGACAATCATCTATCCAACTCAGTTTGTGACAAGGCGTGGATTGCTGCGCGTGCACAGTATAAATAAATGTATCAAAACAATAACTAAACAAATAAATAAGTAGGCAGTGAATACAACGTGGAAAAACCAGCAGTTATCTTCGAAATATTTTGTAACTTTTTTACGTTTTGTTAGTAGTTGCGGTGTATTTTGTTTGTTTCACAATAGAAGTAGGTTTCTTGATGCTGGTTATCAAACTAAAGTGGCCCGATTCAAATTATTCCACCTTGTTTGGTGTGTTGGGCGCAGGTCGAAAATTACTGGGACACTCCTCTTTCGAATTTGCCTTACGCTAAAAGTAATACGTTTAGTATTTTACTGTTTTAACTTCCGTGTATCAAAAGAAAATCACAGTTTGTAACATTTACAGGATTTAGACTAGTCGTTGTTTATCCCATAGCACTACATAGCTCAGATTGCATCCCTGGCTCCAAAGAATCTTTTTGGAATTGCGAACAAATCAAAATCTGTGATGAATTTGTTAGCTACCGCTGTATTGAGTTTGCTTACACTCATTAGAAACAGTAGAAGAACCTATAAAGACTCAACGGATGCTCAGAATTCTGTAATATTCCAAAAACACGAGACTCAACTTAAAATATATGAAGGCTTTGGCTCCAGGTATATAGTTAACTAACCGGCTATCAGATGCATTATGGTGTTCTGATGGGAAATGTCGAAATACGCCAGATGGTTTTCGGGAAACTTCACTCTCCCTCGATAAATCAGTTGGTCACACTCCACTGGTTACGCTGGTCACATCAAGGGCTTCGTATGCCAGACGACCGCTTACCTCATTGCCTCTACACCCAGCGCTGTGCGAGATAGGGAAAACTCAACAAAGTAGTCATTTCTGTCACATCGGTAACTGCCTTCTCCGTGAATGGGGATCCGGAAAGAGACCATCCAATGAGTAGTGACACCGACAGACGTGGCTGTGTCGCGCAGCCATTTTCGATCTCCCATAAAAGTTATCACCTTCAATGCATAGCTCTCTCGCCCTACCATATAGACAAGCCAATCGATTTGCTATTAACACGCACTGTGTCATCGCACGCGAAGCGTATCGCTCATGCCCTTATTTTCCGTCTTGGATGAACGAACTTGTGGAACCACTGCACTCCGATACAAGCTTTTTCCAGCTAGAAACTGAACTTACCTAGGCTTACTTTCCTGGATATTAAGGGGAGATGCGCTAAGGTTTTTAGCAAAACTTCAAACAGTTTGACGTTAGAAAATGCGTTC
>NW_008751675.1:2697375-2713685 GCF_000715545.1 Opisthorchis viverrini
TGTGCATGGCCTTTGGTCCACATATAATCCCTATTTCTTCATTCATCTATGGAATTTAGCGGTCAATGTCTTTCCAAAAGTCACAGCTTTAAGTCAAAATTAATTGTCTGCCCTCTGGAGACTCGCTCACAGATTTTTGTACTTTTGTGAATGTCAACCATTCCTCTCATCTATAGGGTACGTTTTCTCGGTTCTAACCTGTAAAACGCATCGAGATTTTGCTTTAGGTTCACACTGGTCTCTGAGCTGATTCTTAATCCTTGGTTATCAACTGAAGCAGCTATCAACCCAGCACACTGAGAGATTACTTCACCCTATGTTTGGCGTATTCCGGATAAAAGGGTGTGGAGGGCCAAATTTTATCTGCTTGAAAATGACTACATTTTGGACACGTGAGACGTTGAGGAGTAATCCCTGAAATGCTTTGAGAAGCTCCGGGCTGCATTGATGGTTCTGAAGCCCTGCGTCAATTGATGACAGGACAACCAGCAGCACATTCTCACATCAAATAAAGACCCGATTCTAAAATTCCCCTCAGTATAGTAGATGGGAGAATTCCCACAAAGTTTACTACAGATATGGATTACCGGTTTGCAGAAGAACTTCCAGGTGTCGCAGCCTCACGGGCCCTAAAAACTGCATCACACATGATATGCGTCTCTAGTTTACTACAGATATGGATTACCGGTTTGCGGAAGAACTTCCGGGTGTTGCAGCCCCACGGGTCCTAAAAACTGCATGAAACATGATATGCGTGGCATGAACTATAATAACTTCAACGTTAGTCTCTCTACATGATATGCGTCTCTATCGAAAACCAAACTGACTTGAAAATGAGTATATTTATCGAAAACAGTCCAATGTGGGTTCAGGTAGAACATAGGGTTGACGGAAACTCGAGGACTCCACCTACCTGATGAGCCACAAGGAGGGCGAAACCGGTCGTGAGCTGTCGAGGAGTCTTCAGCAACCTTGTGAGTAGCTGTTTTGTTCTTCATAATTTTACGTAATGTGCAGAGCGCTTCGTCATGCAATTTTGGTTCACGTTATATCTCGCCCACTAAATTTTTGATGCTCGTGGCTGTCTGTGAGCTAGGGGGCTAATTCAAACCAGGCACAGGAACCACATGGTTGCGGTGCATGTAATAATTTAGGTTTTTTCTTCAACTAGGTTTAAACTGGTCTTCGAAAATTAAATTAGACGTAAATCGAATGAAACCTTTGTCCGGAGAGAACTTTTTCCACCCTTTCTCGAGTTTTATGGCAAACATGAATGTGCATATCGTAGTGTTTTACCGGTCTAATGCGGTGTCAAATGCAGGCCTGTGTGGTGCTTTGCAGTCCGAAAGTTACCCTCTTGGTTTCTGCGCCGTTGTCAAAACTATCCACTGGTACAAAACTGAGTGCAGATTATAGGCATGTAGCAATGCGATGAAGTCACCGGGTAGACAGTGTCTTGACTGTGGATAGAAACTATAGCTCATCCAGCAGTAATTGGCCCATCACCCCTGACTTTTCCAAAGTGGGAATTCGCTCAACAACGTTTGAAATCCAATTCCATTGTCACACTGCTCAGAAAGGATTAGCACCAAATTCACGCTCGCTGTATCCACTGGTGTGTTTTTCCTGAGAAATCTAAGGTGCATATGAGCGCTTGAATTCTGTATTCATAACATTCCTGTTTGAACAGGCCCTCTCCTGTCCCAAAGCAGTTTTTCTGATAAGCCCACACGAAAGACACAAATCACTAGTCTTGTGTTTCGCTCTTGTTACAGCTCATCGTTGACCATACTAGGATTTGATCCCCGAACATTTGACAGTCCTGGTGAGCATGGTGCCACCTATCCAATCCAGTGCATTCTGGGCGAGGCTGAGTTATCACCTCTGAAGAGGCGAACTTGTTCGGTTACAACGTTCAACCTTCTACAAGGTCATCTGCGTTCCGGCGTGCTACTTCAGGTGGGTCCATGATGCACTGAGTTCACACACTCACTTCGTATGTCAGATGTCCGGAGCTCAAATCCAGGCACAACGAACCATGTGCGCTATCTAAGAGCTCCAATAAAAGCGTAACTCGGGACCTGAGTTCCCCTTGTAGATTTGAAATTGTGCAGCAAGCAGGCACGAGAAGTGCTAACGCGAAATTCTTCATCTCCCGTGTTCAAAAAAATATATGTTTGAATTCACTGCCTTGAAAATAAAGTACGTCGAATGATAATTGAAATGTTTCGGAATATTGGTAGCTCGGGTGTATTGGTTGGTAATTGATCAGATGGCTGTTGATCTGTTCGCACTGAAGATGTCTCCTCGAATGGTGACGAAACGTTTGCGAATCAATTGCCAAGCTCGGCGAACAGATCAACAGCCACTTGATCAATTACCAGATAATTGAAATCTTTGCACGAACGGCACTTTGGTGGATGTGTTCATTCAACTACGTGTACACGCTTCTTTCGTAACCGGTGTCACACTCCGATGGAAGCACTCGACTGGACACTGCTTGAAATCACAGAGCAGCGAAGGTACACCGCCAATCAACTGGGTTTTGTTTCACAGTCACCTAGAGCACATCTGCAAAACGAGAGCTACCTAATGCTTCTAATTGCACCTGTCTGGATTTGTGTTTTCCCAAACTGCCGCCGGGGCACTTTGATCCGAAACATCTTAGCGTGCTCACCATGGTGTTTGTCGACACTAAGGCATCTAAGCGGAGATGCCAGTCAATTACAACAAACTGGTAACTCCAGAACCTATGCAAGTATGGCAACAGCTGCTGAAGCGTTGAAAGAAAACGTGCTGCAACAGAAAATCGGTTCGAAGCGAAGCAATTACGATTGGTGGGAACTTTAACGCGGCAATTCACAGTTCAGCCATCAAATTCCGCTCCAGAGGCAAATTCCGTCAACTCGATTGCCAGCAGCATCACGGAATTCCATTTGGATCGTGAAGCTGGTCTACTCTTCGATTCTTGGTTCAAAGTCAACCTGATTCACAACATGTTGCCTGGTAAGCGTGGGGAACACAGGGGAACACGCACGTTCTTTCAACTTCATTCTGCCAATGGACACATAAGATTTCAGCTTTGACGAAACATTGCAGTACCTCCCAACAACATTCTACCAGTCAACTATATCTGCCAAGGATATTTGGCTACTGGATTCCTGATTAATTCGAGCATTGCTTCAGAACGTAATTTATAGACACTTGCGGCTCGGTTCGGCAGATTGGTGCCAAACTTTGCGTCACTAATCGGACTGATATAATCATGGCGCACTCCATTGGTGCTGCGTCGCTGTGAGGTGTTGAACGGTTCTATATATATAGCATGATCGATTGGCTGGCTTAACTATTTTCCGATCCCGTGGTTCAAGGTGACCTTTAATCGTGACCTCTGCAAACTGCGACCGATGACCTGTTTGGTGTTGGTCCCCTTGTCAGCCGATTTAGTTCGTTCCTCCTTATTTATCCGACTAGGCTGACAAGACTCTATTAGCAGTGATGTTTACTCACTAGTGATTCGTCTCGACCAGTGAGCAGACACTTGTACCCAAGGTGCCAAGCGCAGCCAACGGGAAACCAGCCACTTATACAACCCGATCTACAAACATTCCCTTCAGTTGAATGTATTGTTTGAGTTGAACGTTGGCTTTCTATAGGTCAGCTGCAAACTCAGTGTCTGATTTGTTTCTGTAAAACCATCTACAATATTCCAAGTGCCCTTTTGTTGACAGCATACAAAACTAGGTAAAATATCTCCTTTTCCTTGAGAGCTCAAGAGACGTCGATAGCTGTGACCATTGTCTGAAGCTCGAGCCTAGTTACCTATAATTTTTCTGCGGAAGTTCCACATGCTACTGAAGAGTAATGGTGGTCACACACAGTGAACAATCAGACCAGAAATATTTGCATTCAACTTTTAGCTTGATGCATTCACTGCCATCAGAAGGTGAAAATCGGGCCCTTTGTTAAAATTATGGGCGGTTTATTTCGGAGTTGAGCGTTCCACTTGCGCTAAGCCTTTTACTTGCCCTCACTAATGGGCATTAGTTCGTCAGACCGATTTCTTCCCCTTTTGTCTGCGTGCTCTTTCAAAATTTGTCACGTATCCGACAGTCGAGACTCCAGTCTATTCAATCAGTTTAGCTGCCTGATTAAAGAAAAATAGACCGCATATCACTGATTTGATAGACGAATATGCTCTTATATGCTACTTCCGTGTAGGCAAAATGCATGAAGCTGATGCGCCCAATCTCGAAAACAGTGACTATATCCAACAAAATGCCTCGAGGAAGAACTCACTGAATTTAACTTAGTTGGCAATACTTTATGCGCAGTTGTTTTTAAACTTGTTCCGTGTGCCTGACTGGGCCGACAACATAACTCTCGATTTGATTTGCAGTGGTAAAGATGATAAACACATGTCTACCGCAGTTGTCACATCTGACATGCCAGAACGGAGTGCTAGATGTGTCAAATGGTGAATTCGCCATCCGAGAGTGCACTGGGTAAAAACACCGACTCCGAGTAACTGAAGACGCGCGCAGCCACTACGGTGAACATGGATCAGCCCTCATTGATTCCAGTGCTCTGATAGGAAATAATTGAACTTATGTTCATAAGTTTTATTTATTTGCTGCATACTGGATAGTACTGGCGGTGTGGTGCGAAAGTTGCCTCACTATTTACAGAATTTCAGGCCTCATTGATTCCAGTCGCTCTGATAGAAATAATTGAACTTATGTTCATAAGTTTTATTTATTTGCTGCATACTGGATAGTACTGGCGGTGTGGTGCGAAAGTTGCCTCACTATTTACAGAATTCGCTCACACCAGTCCATCGACTAGTGAGCCAAAAATTGTGTTTTCAAGTACGGAAGACAACCAAATAAATTCATTTCGTGATTCCTGGTCTTCGTCATTTCATTGCGAAAAACGTTCAGCTAGTGAGGTGGGAATAGCAGAAAGGCTAACCTCGTATTCACTAGCAGTTGTCCAGTTGATATCACGGTCTGTCCGATCTCTACAGAAGAGAATTCAAATTTGGGAGACTAATCTCAGGCTTGGGGCTTAGAAAAGAGGGCAAACCATGGGTTTCCGATTGAGATCTCGTCGTGCAAATGAAGACATTCCATCCTGAAATGTTGAAAAGAACTATGGCGTTGCTTGCGACTCAATTGGAATCATCAGCTGTGCGCATCATAGGAAACTCCATGGGTTTTGGGCACTCTACCTTCAGTAGGTAGTTTGGTAGTTTGGACAGTTGAGCCTTCACTCATCCATCCCAAAGTCGGTACTTAAGGAGCCAGTCACGTGACCTCCGTGAATGAAGGTTGACTTAATCAAAACACTCATCAACCGCCTGCAGCCGAATGCTTAAGTGTGCAAACTACTAGCCGGGAAGTAGTTGGTTCCAGACCTTCCTGAGTTTCATGAGATGCGCACTGCCGATGATTCCCAATAACAGTGAAAAAATAAATATGAAGTGTTGTTCGAGTCACTGGCACGGATGCCTTCAATCTTAGGATGAACTCTCAAATGAGAGTTGGCAAATCTCCCAACTACTTCGAGTCCTCAAATGACTTGGAGCTACCGTTGGTAGAAACGCCAAATCAGTTACGTTCATTCGCTAACAGAAATTCGGTGGAGATCACAACTAACCACCTGTAAAGCCCACGTTTGCCCTTATAATGGGACTATATAATTTGTTGGTGACAGTCGGGAACTACTTTTCTGTTGTATTGCTTGCCCGACCGATCGCAAGCGAGTGAAAGAACGCTCGCAGACTCGTTTGTTATATAACTAAAACGGTATTATTGAGTAAAATGAAGAAGCGCATTTTCTCATCATGGCTGCATTACAGAGGTCGGCAGTGACTAGTGACCAATCACCATCTGAGCTGGACAATTTGATTCATATTGTATAATAACTGTCGAAATCTACTGTTATGTACCTTGGACACCCTGATTTAAGATCGACAGCTCCGTGATTTTATGGTCAAATGTGTTATTGTAATACCCACCGACTGAGTCCGAGTGAAACGACTTGAAACACGGGGTCTATTTTATTCGGTAATGCAGCCATTGCAAAACAAAACCTTCGAAGTTTCTTGTTCTTTCTCTTCAGCGGTGTATCGTGGGCCAATCAGGTTTTACTCTGAATTTCAAAACAGTCCGAAATTTTATGCAAGGTCATTCGTGCACCGAGCCTCACTGAAGGCTAACATTTTCGGATTGACATTGCGGAGTGAAATTCAGACACTGTGTTTGGGTCAGCCTTGTGACTAGTCGTTACAGTGTTTCGTGATCGATGTGTGTCAGCTGACAGTCCATCGATCGGTCGGTTGTTGTCCGCACTCAAGCAGCCAGGGCGACATTCTGAGACGCGTTTGCATAGGTTCAGTGTTGTTTTGTTCACCCCATCTGCCTGTGAGTTGCCATGCAACATGCAAATGTGATTTTAACGGTCAGATGTATGAACAAAATTGATGGCTTGGTGTAATTCACTTACGCAATGGTGGGTGTATACTTGGATGTATTTAAAAGATATCTTTCTGGCCACATTTCCCACACAATTTATTTACAATCTGTTTATGTTTATCAATGTGTAATCTATATGCAGACGACACTTAAACTCTTGCAACTGAATCAGTCTGAAATCTTTCTCAATCGAATAAAGAGCTTGTATTCAGCAAGTCAACAGCTGGACAGATATTTCCCTACCAAATACCTAGTGTGACGGTGGATACTACTGATGAGGCATGCGAGTAGTCTTCCCGTAACTCCGCTTCACGTCTCTTGAAAAGGGAGATCTATTACGGAATTTGTGGAGTCGCTTTCTAGAATTTGCCTGAATTTGAGTAAAAGTCAGTGAATATCCAGGAAAGTTCAGGAAGACACGTTTGAGGAGAAAATGCATATTCAGCTTTGTAAACAAGATGCATATGAGGGTTTCGCTCCCCTGTCCAATATTCTGTAACGGTTCATTTGGCTTTTCTTTAATAAATAACTTCGCAGCGAAGGCCTCCTTCCTTTCTTTAGTAGAGACCTTCAAAAGTCACGTGTATCCAAATTTTAAATGGGCTCGTACTTATCCACAGTTTCCATACTTATCTTCAAGTTTATGCAACACTCCTGCGATGCGCTTTGTTCGACCGTGCTACACGCATTTGTATCCTTGATTTCTTTCAGGAAGGAAAGCATTCAAAAGCTACTGTGTTTCAACGGCCCCTACAAAAATGCAATCAGATCCACTTAATTTCAGGACATAACGGAAAGCCCAACCATTTAATGAGAAACTTAGAAGTTTTGAGCAGAATAAAATACGAGAGAAATTTAGCAACAGTATAAACTACTTACTGTATTAAATTTCCAGCCACTCAGCTAATCATGCTATCATCAATCAGACGAATAAAGCTAAAAGGCTCAGTGTACACTAGCGACCAAATTTCTGACTTGATCTGACACTTGGATATGCCGGTTAGTTCAGACTAAAGCGTGAACAAATTTGCCAAGTTCATTTACTTGCGTGCCGATTATCACTGTGTAAAACGGAGACAATAAACACTGATACACTACATGTGTTTTTACTTGTAGAACTATTTCTGTAGTCTGCGTGCTGACTTCAAACTACCCACAAATAACTCAAATTGGACAATGAAGAGGATACTACATTAAGTTAGCTAGGTTCCGGGAGGCGTTCGATGTATTTATCCATAGACTGTCATCAGATTTTAAACTCCCACATTAGGTCCAACTGTGGACAGAAGGAATTCGATATTTCGTTTAAGTGGAGTCTTCCAGGTGCAGTCTAGGGAGACTACCTCTGACAGATGGGCGAATAATTCACCATTTGTGTGTTAGCGATATAAATTTGACTGGAAACTCTACCGTGGTCTTAGTGGAATACAAGCCTAGCATATTGCTGTCGGGCTCCCGTCGAGTGTGTGTCCGCATGTGAACACCCTGCTAGGGCAGATACCTCAGTCTGGTGACGCCTCCTACGTGAGTGACCCAAAGGCTTGCTCATCCGGAAGGCATCTGAATTCGGAGACCCACAGTTTCAAATGACGGCTGGCTTAATTCAGTGCGCGAGTGTGGGTTGACATCCAGATTGTTTGGTGTCGCGTGCTCCAACTGCGATATGTAGTTGCCCTGAAAACACCTCAGGTACTCGTGCCTCTTTACGAGTCCTACTTTAGGACTCGTCTTAGGAATCATGTGTCGGTATGGGAACCAACCTGATAAAGGGTCAAAACACTGGAACTTCCCTAGTTATGACATTGAAGGTTGGCTATACTCCTGAGTAGCCTTCAAAAGGACACATTGAAAGGACCGAACAGATTTACCTTGAAGAAAATTTCATGGGTGGAGCAGATCCAAACATTTGAAATTTAAGGGACTTTCCCAGTAAGAGAAGGATTAGGGAAATTACCAAGGCTTAGTGACGGTTTGGTCAGACCGAAGAAAAAGGGAGTTAATACAACCCCCCATATGTTTCTTCACATTTAAAACCTTAATGAATGTACTAACCTCTGTCAACACCATGATGTTTGACCTTCGTGTAAACTCGTTTCGAAGTACCAATTCACCAGTTTGTTTCCAATGCCTCTTGAAAGCTCTTGAAGGACAGACGCTCGCCTATGTTACGCTCACATTCGACAGCGTTCGGTCCAGTTCCCTTTTCCACTGACTTCCTTCCGTCGCAAGCAAGCTTTCCTATCATCCGCTCGTATTTTCGTTCTTCTCTGTTTCCAAGGACAGAGAAAGCCCCTGTTTGTCTGTAACGACGTCGAGCGACGATGGAATGGTTGCTTGATATTCTGTCATTCAAGCCCTAGAAGGTTGCTGGAGCTCGGGGGTGCAAGAAAATGAATAATCAATAAGCGTTTGTCTTTTCCCTTCATTTATACCGGATTGCTAACATAAGTGTCATTCAGACAAGGGCACAGGTTTCTCAGTTTTGTTGATTTTTATGTGGAACTCAGTTACACACTTGCACTGAGACCGACAGAAAATTCTCGTGCGTAGGCTATCCTGGTGAGTCAGAACATAGCGCCATTTGTACTTCATTCAAGCAATTCCTATTACTTCGTGTAGTTTTGATTTGCTGCCTAAGTGACCAATGCAACTTGTAATCCGATTTCTTTCCGAGACATGTAAGCTGCCGTCTGCTGAGAGTAAAGTGGTTTCGCCAAGTCCGATATCCCTTCAAAGCATCATACCAATTTTCAAACCATCTCCGTTTATGCGGCAATGAGATATTTTGTGGTCAATTTGGTTGGACGAATTTCTTGAAGAAATCCTTGCACTTTATTTTCCGTGTTTACTCATTCTTCTCGCAGGGAGGAAAGTTCTGTTGAAGTCCCATTAGCCATCCTCGAATTCTCCTGCCAAAATAAGCACGCACGACCATATACACTTTGTTCGTTGTGACCCTAACTGTTGCAAAATAAACAAAAACAAACGGCGAAAACAACAAACGTTGAGTTGTGAGGTGGATGAGCACGCGATGCGAACTTTTTGTTGCCTCTGCCCTAGCTACTGTTTTGGGGAAATCTGCAGACCTGGCCTAAGGAAGACGACCGACCCACATGCATGGATACGTCCTTCCGAGTAATGGAAAACTTAGTTTGAGTGACACTTTATCACTGGATCTCTGGAGTCATTAGGTTTCTCTGTCGACTGAGGTTGTGCTTCCTTTGTAGTTAAAGGTAAGCCTAGAGTTGGAATGCCACCTGTGATCTTCATTAGAGATCCAAAAGTGTCGAATTCCAAACTATCTGTTCAGTTAGAGGACATCACAAACGAGAGATTCAATTGAGTCTCTCGTGAAAACCAAATTGATTTGCAAATGAGTGTATTTCTGGGAAACGGTCCAATTTGGGTTCAAGGTTGACGGAAACTCGGGGACTGCGCCTACCTAATGAGCCCCAAGAAGGGCGAAACCGGTCGTGGGCTGTCGAAGAGTTTTCAGCAACCTTGTGAGTAGTACCCTTTATTAAACCATCTGCCCTTTGTTTACAGGGGAATATTCCTTATGTTCAAACCTAACGACGAGACGTAGTATAAAATGAGGAAATTTTAAGTCATACGCGATAAACTTAACTATTCTGATGCCTCAGCTCTCCCAGAATGAAGTTGCGATGTTCTGGTTGGGTGTTAGATAATTCGCCAGTGTGCAAACTGCCTTAAAATAGTGTGAACTAAATGGTCGGTTAACTCAACTGGGCTATTTAGTGGCAGGCGTTTAATCATCAGTCGTCAACGAACCTCAGTGAGTCGTAGTGAAATGGAGCGTAATGGTGCGTCAACAGGTGTGCTTGAGTTGTGCTATGAATATGCTTATATTGATATAAACTAAGGCGGTCCGTGTGCAAATGGCATGCAAGCGGCTCAAACACGCCCAAACCGCTAGCCACAGAGACGTCTCTCAATAGTTGACTATGTTCTGTTCGATACGTTGGGTGTTCTCCTCTCGCTACTCTACAGTTCATAATATAACAGAGACGTCTCTCAATAGTTGACTATGTTCTGTTCGATACGTTGGGTGTTCTCCTCTCGCTACACTACATTTCATAATATAGTTGAACCGCAGTCATTTCCGTAGGGCGTAAAGCAGAGCATTTTTTAAGCGACAATGAAAGGGTTGAAATGTGAATGTGCGACACAGTTCGATTATAGGACTAATTGGTAAACGGTTTGTTTAGCTGCAAAAGTTAGGTGAATCTTCCTGAAGAATCGAAACCAACAGTGAAGGCAAGTATCACACAGTTTGGTGTGCAACGCCACGCTTTCAGCAACTTCTTCGAATGAACATAACGAAGAGTACGCAGTTTCCGAGGAAGTGAAATGTAATAACATCAAGTATGCTTTCATGTTTAGAAGAGAGAGACTCAGAGTGCAGCACTTGCGCGACATGGGTAGTACGCTTGCGCAGCTTGATTGTTAACATGTTCGTTTGCAGTCAAATTGCCAATCTTGGCGAACAGACTATCAGCCAGTCAGAATGGTAACACTAAATGGAGAAACGAGATGTTTTTCATGAAGGAAACTACTCACAAGTTTGCTGAAAACTCTTCGACATCCCACGACCGGTTTCGCCCTTCTTGCACGATACTGTGATTCCGCACCACGTGGCCTCAAGATGTTGATCAACTAGATACTTTGTCAGGTTGTGGATAAAAAACAATGATAATTTTCCAGCTGTCACACCCTTTCGGTACATAGCTGTCAGTCTACTTGAAGCAAGAACGGACGCTCAGCCACTACCCAGTTGGCCAAGCCTACACAGAAGCCTTCGAAGTGCAGGAGCTGGGTTCGAACCATGGATGTGACGGTCAGTAGTTTGGCGCCTTAACCACCCAAACATTTCGCCCTTCAAGTGGTCAAATAAGCACCCCCAGTGTCTGTAGTTCAAATGCGACAAAAGGTAGCGCAATACTTAGTTGTTCTTCTGTTTGCCTAACTTTGCAGTTGGAATGCACACGTAACATCACCAATCAAGGCAAAATCGTCAGTACGGGGCTGGATGACGATATCAACATTAGTGGTGATGAAACGTTTGCAATCCAACTAACTAGCTCCACGAGCAGACCAGCAACCGAGCCACGCAACTGAGCTACCCATGTAACGGTGATACTACTGATGGGCACGCGCGTCGAGTAGTATGTGTTGTTCGTGGAATTCGCTTTGCGTCTCTTAAAAAGGGGAGATCTGTTGCGGAATTTGTGGAGTCGCTTTGTAACATTTGCTTGGATCTGAGCGATTAATGATTGGAGTCAATAAATATCCAGGAATGTTCAAGAAGACGCGTTCAGAAGATAAGTTGCAAATGAGGGTTTTGCTTCCCTGACCAATGGTTTGTAACCGATCAGTTGGCATTTTCTAATAAATAACTTCGCAGCGAAGGCCTTTTTTCACCCATATTCCCAACATCTCCACCATTGTGAAGCTTCTCAAAGACACTGGACACTAGAAAGGGAACTCTTGTTGTACGGTTCACGCACAAATCTCTTGGACTCGGATAACTTTCCCGCTGTTTCCATTTTTGGTGTAAAATTCCGTATCTGCAAAATGAAATCCAGGAAGCCGGGGGCTTTATTTGAAATCTCGATGAAGCCATAATTTCAGTTACCGAATAAATGAGTTTCGCAATATGTGATAGATCATTATTACTCAAGAATACTGGATTTCTCACCAATCTGTTGTCATGGGACTTATTGGTAGTCTTGTACTTTTGTTGGGGCAGCTGATGAAAGACTGCATCAGGTTTCTCTAGACATACATCTGTCGAACACAGGTAGGGACGATTTACAAGTGTTCCCTTCACTTATGCTTCCTGAAGTTTGCTCAATAATCTGTTTCATCCTGCGCAACCCCATATCAGTCACGCTTATATTGAAACGCAAACGTGGATTGATAGTGCTACTGTTTTGCTATAGATCATACTTACGTAGTAAAACTGAGTCAGGGATCCCCTTTCCATGCTGTTGCAAAGAGTGCGTGGGGTCGGACAGAAGACAAATCTCTGCTCTGGACTGAAGCACAGACAGTGGCACACTAGTTCGCCTTGCTGATTCCTCACACTGTCAACCCCATATCAGTCACGCTTATATTGAAACGCAAACGTGGATTGATAGTGCTACTGTTTTGCTATAGATCATACTTACGTAGTAAAACTGAGTCAGGGATCCCCTTGTCCATGCTGTGCAAAGAGTGCGTGGGGTCGGACAGAAGACAAATCTCTGCTCTGGACTGAAGCACAGACAGTGGCACACTAGTTCGCCTTGCTGATTCCTCACACTGTTAAGGAGAAAGCCTGACGATCTACCACTCATGTATCCACAACGCGTTCATATGCAAACGCGTTGGGTGAACATTCCACACTCACATTGCGCACAAAAACCATTGACCTTATGACAATGGCTCACGTTTTCCAAAAAGTACCGATCTAATCATTCGTTCCACGCCATCAACCGTAACGGTGAACTGCGCGTTTCAGCTACTAACAAATTCATGTAAACTAGATGGAAATGTGGTCTCAGCTGTGACCATATTCCGTTTTATAACACCGTCGATTCAGACAAACTATAAGAATGGCGCCCAATCACCGCTGTTTCTGCTCCATTGGGATTCGACTCTGTTATTAGATAGGAATGGATTGCTCTATTTTTGGTTAGCCTTTAGAGCCAGGAATAAGTCAGGCGTACCCATCTACGACTCGAACACATTTATCAACTCACTGAAACCAACTCATTTGTCATCCCCCTACCGGTCCTCAGATGCCTTGGTGCAGGCACACCCTACACGGAAAACGACAGATGTGACTCACTCGGTTCCCACCCTCCTGTGGCGTGGGCAAGCATAAATGAATCGAATATTGCTCACAGTGGCTAACGAACAAGGATTTGTGGTATGCACAAATGCGCTTAAGTCAACCGTAAGCGAGTAGGATTAACTAATGCCCGTCGCGCCTGATTCATCAACAGTATCGCGGAAATTGCGAACGGTGGACGCATGAGATTCTGCGGTAATCCAGGCAAGAAATCTCCTTCTGTTACAGAGTTGTCTGTGACTTCCGTGCCTACGGTTAAGAGGTGCTGGATGAGGCGCTACATCAATTCCAAGAATGTGATCAGGCCAGACAATCACTCTGGTTTGTATAGCCCGAAGGCCGAGTCTATAATCTTTTCGTTGCAAACCGAAATGACAGGCTAGTGAGCAGGACGAGCAATAAGCCGGCAGGTTCATCTATCGGACATGGTCCTTATAAGTTGAACTCACAACTCAAGCGTTGCAAGCTAATAGGAGTACACAAAAATGATGTTCTCTGTTCACTTTTTCTCTTACTCATTCACGCTCGGTAAGAAATTTCATGCAGTAATACAGGGACTACTTGGGCAAACCAGCACAGCTTTGACATTG
This sequence comes from Opisthorchis viverrini, assembly GCF_000715545.1. NCBI lineage: Eukaryota > Metazoa > Platyhelminthes > Trematoda > Opisthorchiida > Opisthorchiidae > Opisthorchis > Opisthorchis viverrini. Next base: position 2,711,298 of record NW_008751675.1, read on the forward strand.
GTTGCAAAGCCGAAAGGATGACATATATTTTCAAGGTTTACTCCACCGGATTCGCAACCCCTGCGGCTCGGATTGTGCCTCTAAATCACTGGGCACTCTATTGATTGAATCGCGCGATTTTAGTTCGTTACTCATCGGAAACAGATGAGATTTCGGAAACTAATTCACTGCCAGCTTGCTCAGCCTCTTGACTCCTAGACCACTCATTGTCACTGAGACGAGCAAAGATTCAAGAAACAGCCATTAACAAAATTAGATTGAAGAAAGCCACTTAACTCGAGGGTGGGGTGAAGAGCCCATCACGAAGTGACGAGGTCCTGTGAGAAACGAGACCAAACTCAGCCGTATGGGATAGAGAAAGAGACAGCCACCAATCATAGAAATGTCCAAGAGCCTCAACTATGCGAACGATCACAAGCAGAGCAGTCGATTTCCCGACGCTCGATCATTCATCGACGTGACAATCGGCGTTTGTTGTAGGGTGGATGTGTAACAGGGAGGCTGGTTGCTGGAGCGGCAAAACATGCTTGGTTAGCAGATAATTTTAACTTCCCAACGTTAACATGCGTCAGTCGATCCATTTCATGTTACGACTGTTGGTCCGTGATTAAAAGCTCTCGTTAAAACTTTTGAACGGTGATAGTATCCGGTTAATTTTCCACCCATCGACTGAGGTTGGAAACCATTCCGTTCGTCAAAACATTATATCAGATATCAAGTCAGGGTTGGAGACCGTAAATTGTAATATACATGCAGTGCAAGGGCTTCAGTTGATCGTTTTAACTCAAGCACTAACAAAAATTACTTCTAGGATCAACCGTCGGAGTTCAGATAATTTTCCGACTTCTTATTCGACTGCCTACTGACACGACATTGAATACGGGTCACATGATGATCGTATGGGTAAGTCCGCCAAACAGCATCGGAGCGGATGTAGATGAGATGGCCTATCGATGCTGGAAGCATTATATCAAAATTTCCAAAATGATCGTGAATTTCGAGACACGACAAATAGTTATCACTCTATTTTGACCGATTAAGTAAGGATGAATGAATGGTGTGTGACAGGCCAGATGTTCGACGTCCTGCCTTGCCTTGGCGAAGCTAAGCACCATTGTTGATGGACACTTTTGGTTTGATGCACTGCATAGTTTCTGCCCAGTAAAATACTGACTATTAACAACCCTGAATAAGTCATGCAAAGAGTATAGGTTGGTAAATTAGTAGTGCGCCTTCCGGTGGCACTTTTCAGAACTTTAATGAACTATTTGAACTGAAACTGAAACTGGTATTCCACGAAACAAAATAACAGCCGTCTTTCCGTTCTACTCACCTACAGACATTCTGAAGGACATTCTCCAAGCCTATTATATAAACTTCTAAAGAATTCGAAATGCTTTGATTTGCTAAGCTTGTCGCTCCTATTCAGTTTCACTCAGGGAACGTATCAAAGTTATCCGATAACAGTGTTGCCCTGGAGAATGTTTTATCGGAGAGAATCTATCCAGGAAGACAACGAAATTGCCCGTACATAAACCTGCTTATACCACGGCAGCTATAGTAAATATACACAAAGGCTGGGGTNAGGACGAAGACCGCTAGCTGCGGTAGAAATATGGTTGCTGCGTATGTACGAGTATTAACTAAAAAGAAGAGCGTCCGAATTGCGCGGTAGGTGGAAAACGATCGGTCAATGCAGTTACCGTATTGAGTGCCACTGCTTCCATAACGTTTGTCAAGTTAGAGAAATGACATATGTCGTGATAAAATGACCACGTTTCATCATCTTCAGTCGCGGATGCAAAGTATGCGGAATTACATGACAAGACAAAGATGACAGCTGCAAAATGGTAACTTACTGAAAGTGTTTAACCGTCCACCTATTGGGTGTCATGACACCCAGAGGATCTGAGTCGAAATCTTTTGCCACACAGAATTGTTGATAATTTCCTGGTAAACACTGGCTCAATAACTTGAAGTTCATATTTTTCAACTAAACTTCGAAGTAATTATTTGGATCGGTGCGATAGCCAGTACCATGATCAATATATGCAGTTTTCCGTTTTTAAACCAACTGCGTAAAAATGTGACCTGGTAAATACTTTGTTTTACACAGCCAGGAGCATACGCGGCACCGAGCACATTGAGAATGAAAAAAAGCCGTTAGGGTGGAAATCATCAGCAAATGGCTTCGCCGACCGCCACACTGCGACCCACAGCAGTTCAAAACATACTTGGCCTGTGATAGTGAAAGTCAAACGAAAGGGAACAATTCTTCTTATACAGCTTAATAGGACTACGTAGAATGTGACCTCAAGTTTCGAGTCGGTCCGGCTTAAAGCCGGGGTTATTGGAATGCACAAAACACCCGGTAAAAAGCCCTAGAAG
>NW_008751675.1:2714143-2727285 GCF_000715545.1 Opisthorchis viverrini
TAAAAAGAAGAGCGTCCGATTTGCGCGGTAGCTGAAAAACGATCGGTCAATGCAGTTACCGTATTGAGTGCCACTGCTTCCATAACGTTTGTCAAGTTAGAGAAATGACATATGTCGTGATAAAATGACCACGTTTCATCATCTTCAGTCGCGGATGCAAAGTATGCGGAATTACATGACAAGACAAAGATGACAGCTGCAAAATGGTAACTTACTGAAAGTGTTTAACCGTCCACCTATTGGGTGTCATGACACCCAGAGGATCTGAGTCGAAATCTTTTGCCACACAGAATTGTTGATAATTTCCTGGTAAACACTGGCTCAATAACTTGAAGTTCATATTTTTCAACTAAACTTCGAAGTAATTCGTTGGATCGGTGCGATAGCCAGTACCATGATCAATATATGCAGTTTTCCGTTTTTAAACCAACTGCGTAAAAATGTGACCTGGTAAATACTTTGTTTTACACAGCCAGGAGCATACGCGGCACCGAGCACATTGAGAATGAAAAAAAAACCGTTAGGGTGGAAATCATCAGCAAATGGCTTCGCCGACCGCCACACTGCGACCCACAGCAGTTCAAAACATACTTGGCCTGTGATAGTGAAAGTCAAACGAAAGGGAACAATTCTTCTTATACAGCTTAATAGGACTAGTAGAATGTGGACCTCAAGTTTCAGTCGGTCCGGTCGGTCGGCTTAAAGCCGGGTTTATTGGAATGCACAAATCACCCGGTAAACAGCACTAGAAGGCCTCTACCGTACAGGCGAACGAAAGGTTATTCCGCTATTTCTATCCTCCATAGAATCGTATGACAATCATCTGATCAGTGTTATCAGAATATTGGTGTGTTTCGGGTCCACATTGCCTTAAGTTTCGGCACTTTGTGTCAAATTTTCCCTTAGTCATGTCACAAAATGATGAGTTCAACGATAGGGAAGCCATAGAAGAGCCTAGTTTTGACAAGAAGAGGATATGATTAGGCACCACTTGTTGGTTGCATAACAAAATATCTGTTTGATCTAGGTATTGGCTGGCTGCGATTGTCAGCTTCGCGAAACAGCTGAGATGAATTTCTCACTTAGATGACACTAAGAAGAGCGATGCCTCATACGGTGACTACTGAAGGCTTTGCTACGTCGACCGGATTGCCTGATAGACAGATTGTATTCAGTGGCTGTTCACATCTACAAATGTGTTCACTCTACTGCCCACTCTACTCTACTTACTCAACTAATTTTTCTCTAGATTTGGGCGCCCTAAAAGTCCATGTGCAACCCCCAGTCAACTAAATGAATGTGGTTTTACGGCAGTGTAGCTCCGGTGTTCCAATCTGGTGTTGAATACAACAATGTGCACGACCCAGAGTTCCATCACCGGAAAGTGCTCGCCTCCTTATGGTGACAAGTAAGTTGCTACCGCGTCCACTGCCAATGTTGTGATCTGTGAGCACCTACATTCAGAGATAATGGCAACTTGATATGTTTTCAGAGTTTTCGTAGATTAGACCATATGCCGTTCGATGCCATTGTCTGCAAGAAAATTTAGGGAAGCCCTCTCAATCCAGGAAATTTTTGCATCAGAAAGAGGCAGCAAGTGGTTTGTTCGATAGCTTCATAACTTCACAAGCACCAAATAGTGTTTCCGTAAATGGGAAGTAACCATGGTGATCAAGTTTTTTTCTGAAGCATACAATGCACTTGGAGCTTCTGAGTACATTTGGGGGGTAATTCATGCTGGATTTTCTACGGTTTAAAAAAATACCAAGATATTTTCAGTAAATCAGCATCACTTGTCTTTTGAAGCGTTCTCAGGTCTCTAGGATATGGTGCGCAGAGCTCTTTAAGTTCGTTATCTGATCCAGGTTATCCATTTGACTGGTTTAAATTTCTTTAACCTAATGCACTAACCAAGTCCATCGGCGGGCGATAGATGGGAACGGTAGGAAATGACAAAGCACGTGATTTACTCATTAGACAGACGGCTGCTAGCTTCAATAAAGGTGGATTCTGTCTCCAGACTGATATTTGGTTGGTTTGTCGGATTATTGTAGGCGTGACAGAATACTGCTTGGGGTTATTTGAGGTTAGGCGGTGATAAGGACACTTGTGTGCGCACAAATATAAGGCTAGAGAGTCAGCAAATTTGGAGAATGGCTGGAACTATTTATGGTCTAAAACACCCACTTAATCATTGTATAAGGACCATGGTGAATAAGCAGTCCGTCTTCGGCTAGTCATCTTCCAAGCAACTATCGATCTCATTCACCCGGACACATGGGCTTATTCTTTGTTCCGTTGTGACACAGTGGTAGTTTGTAACTTCCATTTTTGTTGCAAGAGTTCGAATCCAGTAACCGTCACGTGACGTGTTGACAGCCGTTGCTTGGTGACATCAGTCTAGCCTCACTTTCAGCTGCAAATAACGGGGTGGACAAGTAAAATCATGCATCCTCTGTCATCACCCGTCTTTCGTCATTGTTACATCCCTCGCTCTCTCGGACAGCAGTCACCCTTCTATAGACCATAACTGTGGGCATACCACCGGGGTGTCCTGGAAGTGGACCGGATATATACCACCACTCATCTGTGCACTCTAGGTGGTTTCTTCACAATGTTGAATTCCTCGGATTTGAATTTGGGGGCCAAGTAGAGAGATTGAGCTTGCACGCCTTCACCTTCTAGAGGCACTGATTAAAAAACGTCAGGTGAACCTGCAGCTGCCGAAGTGTGTTGCATCGAACTTGATGGAACCATCTACCCGAGGTTTGCTCGCCCGTTTGAACACAAGCAGTTTGGACAAGTAAAATCATGCATCCTCTGTCATCACCCGTCTTTCGTCATTGTTACATCCCTCGCTCTCTCGGACAGCAGTCACCCTTCTATAGACCATAACTGTGGGCATACCACCGGGGTGTCCTGGAAGTGGACCGGATATATACCACCACTCATCTGTGCACTCTAGGTGGTTTCTTCACAATGTTGAATTCCTCGGATTTGAATTTGGGGGCCAAGTAGAGAGATTGAGCTTGCACGCCTTCACCTTCTAGAGGCACTGATTAAAAAACGTCAGGTGAACCTGCAGCTGCCGAAGTGTGTTGCATTGAACTTGATGGAACCATCTACCCGAGGTTTGCTAGCCCGTTTGAACACAAGCAGTTTAAAATCTGGTCGTTGGCTTGTTCGCTGAGCTGAGCCATCTACACTACCTGAGCTACCGACATTCTCATCTATAGTTAAAAATCTGTGTTGCTCTACTGTGCAGTGCTCTAGGGATTAGCATTGGTCAAAATGCTAACCGCCGTTTTATCTACGCTCACTTTTATTTACCAACCAAATGTATTCCCGATCAGCCGAAAGACAGTTAACCGCTTAGCTGCCCGTCACAAAGAGCCGCGTTTGGCCCATACCAGTTGGAGTGAAAGAATGACAATGGATTGCGAATAAATCTTTAACCACGTGATGCTAAACCAAATTTATAGCGGACAAAAGGATATGGGTTCTTCTACGAGTATTGTGTCATTAAACGTTCTGATTTTCTCGTTTTTTCGGGAATTCGGCCCATTGATTTACATTTCATTATCTTACCTGCGTTCGCCGAAAATGGTCCCTTCTGGATGCAGTCGGATAGAAGTTACTCATTCGGAAAACCTATCAGTACTTGTTGGATCCTCCGACAAACAAAATATCCTCTAAAGCGAAGTACACTCATTTCCAAACTAAGTTGTTTTTTTTCGAGAGACTCACCTGGAACCCAGCTGAATCTCCCGTTTGTGATGTTTTCAGATACATGTATCGCGATATCTCGAATATCGTAGCGACTGAAACATGGGGCTGGTGAGGCACATTCAGTTGCCTGGAAACATCACAAACCAGCGATTCAGCTGGGTTCTAGGTGAGTCTCTCGCAAAACCAAATTAGTTTGCAAATGAGTGTATTTCGATAATTTCGTGCAATTTGGTTTCAAGTAGAACATAAGGTTGACGGAAACTCGGGGACTGCACCTAACTGATGAGCCCCAGAAAAGGGCAAAATCTTCTGAAGCGGTTCACCAGCCAGAAAACCAAGGCCGCACATATTCCATGATTTTAAACTTTCAATTGGGGTCATTATGTTGAATTCTGTCAAACGTCCTCGAAAAGTTCGGATAGACAACAACCAGAAAATCAGCAGCATCTACCGATGTCGCCCGGTGTTCGCGGACTAACAGCTCATTTACCAGGCAGAAAACGCATTCGCGAAACCCCATTTGGGTATCATAACTTACCACATGATCAATAGGACTCTAACTGATAGTCAGTCTCAGCAGACTTTACGGCCTATCGACCGGACAAAGCGCCAGTTACCCTTCTCAGGTCTCCATACTTCGTAGAAATAGGACTTATTCCCACGTGGTCGGAATCTCTTTTTTGAGTAACGACATTTGAAGGAACACTCGAAGAGCTTTTGACGAATTATCAACACAGCTCTAAGGCTCTGGTTGTCGGTCCTCAATTGCTCCAATCAAATTAGCCTAATTATGTGCACTATTCGAAGTAAGAAACCCTTTTTAACCCTTACAGGATGTTGCTGACCATTTGACAAGTAAAGATGATGAAAATACATAGCTAAATACCAAGACGTTTTGGTTCCTACGACCGTGGGCGTTGTACTTCACATTCGGTGCTGATATGGGAATTTAACAGTTTCATATCTTTTTCTCGAGATACTAGAATTGTTTGCCTACGGAGATTATTCTTGTTACAAGATCATCACATTGATGTCGACCCTGAATGCATTACTGCTAGGTTAAGCTATCCGTTTCTCGTCAGTACTGTTTCAAGAATCAGTCTCGCGTACACAATTCTTTCAGCCCTGTTACACATGATGAGCGCAGCAGGTTTTCTGTTTGTCTTATCTATACTTAAGTATATAGGAGTAATTGCAATTGGTTGGAGAATTATACCCAGGCTACGTACATTGGCAGGACCTAGAGAATTTGAGCGGAATGAAAGACGAAGCTCCGCATAATCGGTGATCATTCTCACATACGAACAGCCTCCAGGATGTGTGTTCGTAATGCACTACTCATAAGGTTGCTGAAATTCGACTACCGGTTTCGCCCTTCTTGGGACTCATCAGGTAGGCGCATTCCCTGAGTTTCCGTCAACCTAATGTTTCACTTGAATCTCAAATGGTTTGAAGCATAATATGTCAGTCCGAACAATGCTTCCAAAAGGAGGTGCAAAGACAGCTGTCGCTGCTTTGGACAAGTTTGTGTAAACAATATGCCCACTGGACAAGAACTGCTCGGTACCTCGACTGCCGAAGGATGTGACCCCAAGACGTAAATAAGCTGTGATTAGAGCAAGCGATCTGATAAAGGGACTTTAGAAATGAAAGAACATATGAGGAGTCCCAAGTAGTAACATACTGTTTGTTGAAAGACCCTAATTGAGGCCTCAGATGCGGATTTCTGGGTGACAACCTAGCGAAACCACGATTTTGTACGTAAAGTCTGCAAAAGTAACAAAAGACCTGGTTGTACAACACACCACATAATTCCTTCTGGTGATGAAATGTGATGAAATTTGAGTCAATCTCCCTTTAAGGTCGAATTACAATTATTCAACAAGGGAATGGTCGTCCGAAAAAAACTGTGTAAATTCAGCCAAGTTAGAATGACAAGGTTCAAAGATGTGGCCCAAACCACCGTTCTGACGTTCTCTCTGGGGATCTTAAACATTCGCCCAACAAGAGCTTAAGTACTCCTCGTTTAAAAAGTAAATACGGTAGCCGATTGGTGCATCATATTGTTGGTTGATCCACTGGAAGTCGGCGGACGTTTTCAGATGTCAGGATCGTGGTAAACATCCATTCAGCAAAAAACACCACCTTCAATACTTCACTGCCAGGTCTTCGATCGCTAGAAGGATACCAAGGTCAGCTATGGTATGGACATAATATGCTACTCACAAGGTTGTTGAAAGTTCTTCGATGATCCATAAGCCGTATCGCACTTCTTAACGCTCATCAGATAGACGCAGCCCCGTGTTTCAGTCAAACATATGTTCTACCTGAACCCGAATTGTACCAGCTCTGACTTACACACTTATCAGCATAACAGTTTGCTTTTGACGGGAGACTCATCTGGAACCCAGGTGTATCCCTCGTGAATGATAGGGTGTATTACGTCCATACAATGGATTACGGTATCTCGAATGCTGTACCAGCCGAAACACTAGGTGATCTGGTGCAGCTTAAAAACCTCATTAACAAGAGATTCAGCTCGCTTCCAGGTGAGTCTCCCGTCAAAACCAAATCGGTAAGCAGATCAGTTTATGGGATGAGTTACAGTAGTTTTACGGACGTTTTTGACGTATAGAATAGCTTGTATGAACTTCCACTCATTGATGTCGTGCTCACACACTTCGAAAACTATAGCCTCCTTGAGCTCAGGGGAGCCATATACGAAGATGCTTTTTGGCTTTTATGTGGCCTTTGCATCACCGAAATACTGATTCTTGATCAGGTGGCTGTTTATCTGTTCGCCGAGCTTGGCAATTGGCTTGCAGACGTTTCGTCACCATAGGAGCAGACATCATCAGTGCGCATCATCAACTGCGCAACAACCAGTAAACTCACCCGAGCTATCAATATTTCAACAAATTACTCACCGAAATATATACGGATAGATAACTGTAGATGTTTGTCATCACTTCTAAGCAAATTTACTGGCAGGACAAACATTTCGAAGTCACGTGAAAACTGTAGTCGTACATATGTGAACCTCGGTTGACCAATAGGTGAAGAGCTTAGGTGCCGAGGCAAGGTTTCCAGTCCAGAACACGTTATTGATTTTCCGGCACATCGTTCCATTTTCTCATAGATTTTTTGACTCAGTTTTAAAAAGGTACTCCTAACTCCAAAGCAAGGTAGAGCATCCGTTTGATGGTGCTAGTAACCAGCGTTTGAGCATGTCGAAACGGTAGGTTTTTTCGGAACTGTAGACCAACATTATATACACAGTGTCTTTTTGAAAAGTTCACGATTTGGAAGTAATGGGAATGAATTCATTAGTACACTGACCAATTCTTGACAGGTCACACACTCTGAATTTGACTTTGGAAAAGGAAGTATTGTCAGAATATGATATTAATACGGTTGTAAATATACAGAAAGCCCGCTTGACCCAGATAGGTTTTGGGAGAAAAGGATCAATCTCGGCTGCACTTCTTTAAAATATCTTGCTTGTTAGTGAATTACTCTAATCGAATGCTGTACGGCTGACCTCCGACAGCACTTTACAGAAACGGAGAAGGTTGTATCCCTAAGACGCGCATAAAAACCGCACTCCGAAAGATTCTCACATTAAGAGTGAAACCAGTGCCCACTCTACCCACTCTCTATACCACTTTCCACTTCCGCATTCTATCTATTTCGACCACACAAACTGGATATCAAAGCCCTGCTTAGTGCTGACACGCTTTTACTGGAATATGCTTTTGAGGGCTGCTTTCGAGGGTCATCACTGCTCGTTATAATCGAAGAACTGTACTACTTCTGAGTGGTATGCGTTTGGAAAAAACGTCCTCTTCTTTCGTAATCTACGCAAATTTGCTTATTGTCACCCTGATCAGAAATTCAGCAACAGGTATCGGGATTAGTACGATATCAGACAGAAACGTGAAGGCAGCAAATATGCATTGGAGAACAGATCAATCGATAGGACTTGAGCAGACTGATGCTAAGTTATTGCAATCTGGCCTCCTTATATTACGCAACCATAAGTGATGCAATATTTAGTAGGTAAATCATCCCTGGTTTCCATCTATATTTGTTTCACATTAACAAAAGCCTGTCTTGCATCCGTTCTCCGTTACTGACGACACAGAAGGGAAATTCCGGAAGCATGGTACTCTACGATGGGTTCGATCAACTGGTGCATTGAACTGGATCCATTTTACGCACCACTACGTGCAAAGGATTAACATTTCAACCGGAATACCCAACGAGAACCGAACATTAGATTCATAAACAAAGAAACGAAGAACTCCGTGTAGTCAGATAAATAAATTTCACAAGCTAGATCTTGGAAGGGTCGAAGCTGGGGTTCCAGCATCGACCAGAGTACCAGCACAGAGGATGCTAAGCCGGCATCGGCAAGTCAGGACACAGGGTAACAGAGCAACTAATGCAAGTGACCGACCGAACAGTTAATCTTGATTAAAGGTCAGCCCAGGCTAGCAGCACGTATATTAACACACACGCACCCCTACTCAACGCACAACTACCAACCCATCGCTACGCACCCTTAGTCTCCCTAACAACGCACTGATGATATCACCCCGGCTGGTGATGACGCGTTTTCAAACTACCCACCGCAGCGAACAAGCCAACGACCGTTTACTGACGGCTGTCTATTACCTCAGTGAAGACTCCGAGGGGGGCTGTACTCGGTTCGCTGTGATTTTACGTGATGAACGCTTGAACGGCTTTGGCCACTTCAGCATTCATACATTCATTCAGTCTCCTTTAGTTACTGTCTTGTGGGGACTGCAACATACAACACAGACCATGCATCTAATCTCCAACAAGTACCCATACTTTTTGTGCAGTCTAAGGATTGCCCTTACATACGTGCAGCGATAGCTATTCTGTTGTTCACCTACCTCTAGAGAAAGGAATATTACGCATGGTAGGTTTTCACATTCTCAAAATGCGATCCTGTCAGTAAAAACACTCTCGTCAAACCTTCGTGCGTGCATCAGCTTAGTCTTCTTTACTAGCGGTGATGTCCATCGCTGCAGCAAAGCTTTTGAGGCTCCTTACCGAAACCTCATTCCAGTAAGTCAGAGAGGGAACGTCTCTTCGTCGTAAGATTGACACAAGAGTTATACTATTACCCCATGTTGCCGGAAGCGTAATTTAATAACGAGAATGTCTGCAGGTGGCTTCTGACCAGTAGAATTTTCCGGGGTCATTGGCACTTCTCACACTTTAATATGTGTAGTGTACATGTTCAAAGTTTATTTGTTAACTCATTGGAAGTCTAGGAGAACACTTTCGGATAAACTATGAACGATGGGGGTCTCTGGAGAACCTGTTGATGAATCCCGAATTCCGTAATGGGTAACAATGCGGTTGTACTCTTTCCGCAGGGCTTCCTATTGCACCCTGCTGGTGCAGTGAATTGCTTTCAGGCTCGGCAGCCGCTCATTACACGTTCGTCTAAACACGCAAGTCCCCTGCATTTGCAGCACACTCATTGGTAGAGGCACACACACCATGTGTAGAGGCACAGGGTAAGATAAGAAATGTGGAGAGGGGTGTAAGAGTGGCAAGCCAGAGGGGGCTGCTGACTTCTGGAATTCGTGCTTTGTCGAGTTACGGCCTTGCTGCCCTCAGACACTTCGGACCATTCATTGCCATCTAACAAGACTCCGGTCCACTTGTGGTCACCGACTACTGTAAGCTGACTTTGTCGAATTAGCAACCAAGTAGCCGCGACCTAACACGCCAAGTGAAGTGCAGCTTCTCGGAGATTAGTGATCGTCACTTTCCACTTTTTTCACATCTGTTTATACGAGTTTTGTGGCAGGACTGCTTTGACGGATCCTCGGATAGGCTTCTTTCAAGCGACCCCATTCGAAAGGTATCAGATAATGTTACTGGGATCCGGAATGATTTCGAAAGATATTTTATTCCTGTTGGTAGGGAGTGAAACACTCAGAATACTTTAAAGTTTAACCAAATGGCCTCTCGGAAACCGGCGATTTTCGGAGACAAATTGAATGCTTTTGAAATCTCGGGGACAGAGAAGCAAATCCTGACGTGATAAGCACGTACGGATAGAGCCAAAATATTTCTGGTGAACCATATATGGTGTCTAAACACGAGTTCCCCACAATTTTAACACCATGTGGGTACTCTTTGTCGATAAACTTACTTTTATTAATGGCGGATCACAACGGCTTCAATGTGAATGAAACAAATAACAAGGAAACTTTCAAAAACTCCTCGGGAATGTGTGAGATTTAGTAGGGGACACGAGTGGAGTGATAAGTATCTGCCGAAGTAAACATACCTATTTTGTTCAATAGGCAATCTTTTGTGTGATCCCAAATGATTGAAAAGAGCTCGGAATACTTTGTCCTTTGTGGCTACTGTGTCAATTTCATGGAAGCCCTGAGATTTCACGGGCTGACTGAATGAGCTCTAAGGGAAATCTGCTAATCGCGGAGATACAAAAAACACTTTATTGAGACCAATGCATGTAACCAGCAGTAGGTCCACCGGCCTTAATTAACCGATGAATCTATGGTACATCCACTTAAAACTACAAAACATTCTCAGCCTGTAAGTTTCGTTGAAATTAACATCACTGAATTTGGCATATTTCAACTGACCAGTCAAAATGAATCCCCAGAGGAACTTTTTTTAAAACAGTTACTTTGTCAAAAAGGCTGCTAACTCTTTCAGACACCGGAAACAATCGAACAGAAGAAGACCTGAGTTGGATGACACCTAGCAACCAGAAAACTGAGGCTAGACTTGATTGTATAGTCCGAACTACTGGGAAATAGTGTCAAATGTTTCCCACTGTTGTTATGGCAACGACCAGGCGGACTCAAATCAGTTCTTGAGGCGACTAACGTCGCTTTGTGTTGCAGCATTTCAGCTATTCTACACGAAACGTTCTGTTTGTCTCACGATGCTCAGCAGCACAGGGGTGAAGAGGAAGTATCAGACAACACGGAGGGTTATGCACGCCTGACTGAACGGAAATCATTGACGTGGAATTCAGCACACTTAAGTGATTAAGTGCTTGCTGTAGATTGTGTCATGCCTGTTTGTTGCAGGATGTGTGCGGTTGTGTGTTTAAATGATGTGATTAAACCTCAGTAACGTGTTGAGGACAATCCGCATGACGGTTGTTCTTGTCATCCAGAAGTGACTGATCGTTTTTCTTCGGGGGTTGAGGTATGGAAATCAGATCTCGTGGACGCGTTCGCCTAAATTGGCCGTTTGTGTTGTTGAGTCAATTCGGTCATGTGAGGAATAGGTCGGTCACATCAAGGGAACAACCTGGAAATCTGGTTTCAAAAAGCATTATCAGACACACTTTCAGGGCATATGGGAACGACAACGCGAAATGGTTCTTTTCCAACAAATTGATACGTTTGGGATCAGCAAAATACACTCATTTGCGAACTAATTTGCTTTTGCGAGAGACTCACCTGGAACTTAGCTGAATCTCTCGTTTGTGATGTTTCCAGGCTGCACCAGGCCACCTCATGTATTCGGTCAATAAGATATTCGAAATATCGCTATACATGCACATTCGTAATGCACTACTCACAAGGTTGCTGAATATTCTTCGGCAGCCCACGACCGGCTTCTCCCTTCTTGGGACTCATCATCAGGTAAGCGCAGTCCCCGAAAAATAAAAGTGAAGGCAGATATCCAGAAAAGTGATTTTCCCGGATAATGGTACAGATTGTTGAATCTTCAAGGGCAGTCCCGTGATTCGTCACTCGGTTTATTACTCTACTGATTGTTCCAGATCTAAAATGGATATTTTCAGTACTTTTTGACGCAGTATGAGAAGGAAATTGCAGCATCTGCCGCCCTGTCACTCCCTATTCGGATTATATTGTAGGAAGCCAGTAAAACCGGTTTATTCATGTGTTTGCACGTCAGTTGCAATGTGTATGCTTTAGAAATAGTGATTGAATTTGTCTTGTCGTATCATCACCAACATATATGTGGGGATTTCCTACAGAGGCAAACCTCCATGCAGACGGATAAACCTACAACAAACATGCGCAAACACGCTTTGTTCTCGTCTCTTCATACCCCACGAAATCCGTTTTGGAATACCAGAATGCTTGCAATCCTCGATTTCACAGCATCCCTAGGCCACCGTATTCCCAGTAAGGAAAAAAACAGGGACTCGTCTTTTAAGGTTGCACTCCTTGAGTGCTGCTTACCGTAGATGATACCCAGTAAGGGTGAAACTTTTTATAAACCCTTTTTGCAAAATATCAAAAAATCAATTAAAAAATCCTGAAGCTTCTTCAACAAGCCGTAACTAAGTCAGAAGAAGAACAATTCACAGTGAGTGATCATAATTCCGAGAAATCGCCAAGAAATTAGCCAGTTGGCATTTGACCGGGTGAACTGTATGGGGGACACACGACGGGCTACCATATCCTGTGTAGATGCAAGTTACACTAATGATCATCAGTTACTAGTCGGAAGGTCGCGGATACGAATCGCCATGGAAATTCTGACAAGCTGTACAGTGCTTCTCGGCTTTTCAGCATAGATTGGCTTCACTAACAGGACGAAATCTCTACAAAAAGATTGCGTTGACTTCCGGGATGAATAGCTCATCCGAAAGTTCTAGAATCTCCTCATGCTACTTACCATACTCTGATTGGGAATCTAAGAGCGAGAAAACAGCATATCTTACTAATTCCTAATCAAATTTCCAAATCAGATCGATAGACTTCCCCTAAAACCGCAGCTTCCTATGTGAACAAGTGAATTCAGCTTCCGTCGCGAACCACTGTAATCCACTTGTCTATTCAAACGAAGTGGATTTTCTTTAATCCGCTCTATCCCTTTTTTGGCCTAATACGGACACGATCTATCCCTTTTCCGGGTTGTACCATGTCTCCGTGACTGTCACGTTCTAAAGTCGAAAATTTCTACTCCATCCCCTTTTATCTAGTTTTATATTGGATCATGAATGATCTGTACGTAGAAATGTATTTTATACAGTTATACTCCGAACAAGCGGCTGAATATACCCGTGGTAGTCATGAGAACGAAGAAGGTACGAACAAAGCTTGTTTTCTGTGATTGTTCATCTTGGCTAATACATCACAAATTTATATGATAGCAGAGATCACGTGGAAAAGGTTAAGATAGGGGCTACATACATTTTAGAGAAACAGAAATCAAAGGAAGTGGGATTGGTTGAGGGGGAGTTCAATGGGTCACGGAATCAGGTAAGTGACGTCAATGTCAGACGGACATGTGGGACCGGATGTTTCGTAGGCCAGTTCAAATTCAGAGGTCGCACAAGTTTCTTTTGGATGCAAAGTTGCGGATCCAGCAGTCGGATTCCAATCGCTTCTGCGATCGATAGTAGT
>NW_008751675.1:2727582-2786621 GCF_000715545.1 Opisthorchis viverrini
GTAGGTTTGGGCTTAACGGCCTCCATAGTCTTGAGTACGAACCTTTCAGGATATCCGTTCTGCAGAAATGTGCGTCCCAAGAACTTTAGTTCCTCTTCTAAGCAGTCGGGCGAGCATATCTTCATTGCTTTCTGGGTCAGGCATCTAATTTGGTTGCGTTTTTGTCGCAACGGAACGAAGCTATCAAAGCTACTCCGAACATTTACGTGCCGGTTTATGCATAGAATGACGTGAATAGTTAAAGACAGTCGTACAAAGGTCGTGAGACCGCCATGCCAATAATTTTGATTTCATTCGTTTGTCATTGTGGAAAGAACCCTTCTACACACCCTTACCGTTAATGGTCCACGGTAAGCAAGTGGATAGGTTAAAAATTACCGGTTAACAATTTTTTTGGCAAGATAGAGATTCGGTCATCGATTACCCATGAAATTTATGTGAAACAAAGTTATCGCACTTATTGTCTCAGGAGTCGGTGATTTATCGGTCGATGAATCACTCTAGCTGTCCTCAGAAGGGGATTTATTGGGTGTTATTATTGTTTACGAAGTGGTCATGAAAGATCGAAGACTTCTTCATTCCCAAGTCACTCTATCCCAAGTCAACCTACAATTTAAGTTTTGTCAACTGACAAAAACTGATCTATATGTTTACTTTTCCCATCGACAGCATCATATATTGGGTCTGTGAATTCGGTTACGACAATCACACATGCAGAAAGACCGTTGGAATTAAATTGTGCGACTTTGTTCTGCTTTTTGGCTACCATGCGTCTGTCCTAACAACCCTAAATAAAATACCGGGAGTGGTTCCCTGTTTCAGTGTCCACTTTCAAAAACCAGCCTACTTCAGGAATTCCTACTCTGATGAGCAGCCTCAGTTTGTTGATAATTTTCATCATCTCGGCGCCTGTATAAGCCGCAACTGCATTACGAGAAATGAGGTTCAGTGCACGCACCACGCAGGCACGAGTAACATTAGCTGGCTTGTAAATCCAGAAACGAATATCACCAACGTTGGATGATGGTGCCTACAAAGCGATCGGGAGACCCGTCCTATAATACGGCTATGAAATTTGTTCAATTTGATATGAAGACTTCAAACGTTCCTAGACATTTGCTGGCTGCAGAAGACATGTGCCGGAACTGTCCGTACGCGCGTACCGGGTAACGAGTAGGATTCAGTCATTCACCAGGTAAAATTTATCAGTTTTTGGCTGTTTAGGGCACGTACTACCTAAGTCCGGCTACGGTCTGCCGAGAACAACCATGCTTTCCATTGCAATGGAGTTGCTGGCGGACAGGCCATCACGTCTGAATGCGGAAGCTGATCACTATGGAATCTTCGTACTCTCCTGGATGGGGTCCATGAGAGTGTGGTTGTAAGCCTTTGAAGACAAGGCACGCAACTGGTCTTACTGGTGAACTTGACGCCAGTCAAGCCGTCAAGCTGACTCTCATCTGTTGTTGTTTTCTTGGCCTTGCTTAGTGGGATTCGTAAAGAATCACTCTAGCTGGTGTTTTCTTACTCCAACATAGTCCTCAGCCGTGCTCAGTCGTTTTGAAAAGCAGCTAGCCCTTGGACGCCTGCCCTATCGATTTGGGGCTTTTTGAATCAAGTCTACTCCTTTCTCATTCACTTCACCTTTTACTGTGAGCTTCTTCTCCGATGGTTGTATGAGAGTTAGGCACCGGTTTTCCCCTTTGGAGTACTGTTTTTTACTGTGGTGATGATAATGGTACCACTGCTGCTAATAAGTAGGAGGAGAGGGATATTTGACACCTCCTGATTTTCAAACACCAGCTACTAGAAGTAAACGATGTCTAACGAACCTGTCAAGGTTAGG
This sequence comes from Opisthorchis viverrini, assembly GCF_000715545.1. Taxonomy (NCBI): domain Eukaryota; kingdom Metazoa; phylum Platyhelminthes; class Trematoda; order Opisthorchiida; family Opisthorchiidae; genus Opisthorchis; species Opisthorchis viverrini. The sequence continues at coordinate 2,729,429 of NW_008751675.1, forward strand.
CAAAGAAGTTCTCAGAGTAGTGTTTCGCGGTGTTGATTGATGGGTACTTCGGAAAGTAGGGTAATTAGGCTACAAGCACGTGCGCTACACAATACCACAGCTGGAATGGACAGGATCCTCTTATTCTTTCAAGCAGTTGCGGACTAGGAACATGTCGCTATTCGCTTCCTAAGACCCAGTTGTATACTTTAAAGATGAACGCTGCCAAACACAGATCAAGTCGGCATTAGCAAGCAAGATTTTCACGCCAACCTGACAGTTTTTCTCAAGGGGATTATCTGGGGACAATCATTTGGAAGCCATTGCAGGTGAGCAGTTTTGCGGCGACTGTTCTACATCAGTTTAATATGGACGAATTTATGAAGTAGTACATCAAATATGGCATGATTTCACATGCATCGATTTCAGGTTGCCTGCGCTGGAATCTTTCTATTTGTCGAAAGACTGATGAGCTCTTGGAGATAAATATACGTCTTGAATACTTACTGATGCAGGGTTTTTGTAGTAGGTACATGCTTATTTATTGAAATTTGGTTTAGTTGCCGGAAACTTATAAATAGCCTTGTATGAATAGGCTCATCAGAGAATCAGAAAATACTCACCCGTCTCTTTCAAACTGCATGAGACGATGAGAGAATGTTTGTGCCTTCCTCCCTCTCGGTTAGGGTTAGGGGGGAGTCCGGCACCTTTGGACTGACGCAAAGCAGCTTCGGAACTGCACAAATGTCGGCCTCGAAGGAACAAGGTAAAGAGTAATTGCGGCACGTGCCTGTCTGTCAGAAACGGCCAGAATAAGCTCCCTTGCTTTGAGTACCAGTCTTTTACCTCTCCATCTAAACACTAGGTTGATGGACTTTTTGAGTACAACTTCTTACACTGGGACCGGCTTACGATGAGCACATCTGATAGGTGAAAGCAAATGAGGCTGGTAGAGCTCTGTTCACACGCTGCTACGTTAAGTGCAGTGCCATGTGCCAAACCATTTACTTGCTGTTCATAACACTTGTGTTCACGATTCAGGCACTAAACAGACTGTTGTTTGGCTAATGGAATGGACTGGTCTGTTCAGAACAGTGTGGCAGTGAAGAGAACTTAGGAAATATGGTCTCTACGAAAGATTTATGGTCCTCTTGAGAAGTGACTTATTCGCTTTCCAGAAGAAATGTGCCATCAGATCCCGTCAGTTTTCTTCGAAACCTACTGAGATCAGCATCAACGCATGATGCTGAGGAGGCTGTAGGGAGGTGTAGGAGGAGGTGCTGTAGGAGGTCTGATTTTTTAAAGTGGAGACAGTGCCACGCTGGGTGTACTAACATAGTGATAAAATGGCAGGACATTGTTATCGCCACGATGAGGATGTGGCAAGAAAAGAGGGAAATGTGGCCCGGTTTTTGTGATTCATTAGTTCGATATTCTCGTCTATGACTGTACACAAAACTCGCTTTAAAAATCCTCCCTTGGTGTGCAGTCTGACCACCATCTGATATTCGATAATAACCACGTTTCGGTCCCACGACCCTCCTCTGACAGACCACTTCGGTACATGCTGCCTTATTCGCATCTAGTTCTGTCAATTCCATGAATTCTATTAGTGTGATGGAACGTAAAACAAAACTACTGGCCCCTTGGATTCTGTCAGGCAGATTATCTTGTGTTGTGGTTTTTTATGGTTTGAAGCTTCGGGGAGATTTCTCCCAGTCTGGCGCCAACTAATTGGGTTAATTCCATCTGGTGCACCGTTGGTTTATCGATACGGCATGTGTAAAACCAGCAAACAGGGCAAAATGATCCACATCATTCACTGCGTTGTAGAGTGCCAAACGTAGAATTTACCACCTGCAGATAGATCTTAATCGTGGTTAACGGTGATCACTTGCCCAATTAGTGAGTTGTCTAGAAAGGGGACTACCTTAATCTAACACGCAGGTGCAGTTGAAATAATGCAAGTGGATAAGCACTGCTGACTGCTCAAAATTTAACTCCTCGAAACGCTTCACATTTTTGTAATTTTAGTAATAACAAATAATCACATTTACGTCAGCGGGGGACGGAACTGTCTAATATTGATCCACCGAGACTTAGGGGACTTGTCTTGCCTGCAAGACTGACACTGCTCTCTCGCGTGTACAAACAATAAGACGAAAACAGAACAACACCCTTCGGGTTTCTTGTCTGTTGACATTATCATAAGGAGGACTTTGTCTCACTTCCACATTGTTCCTTGTGGCTAATTTGTCAATGTCCGCTAGTCAAATGATTAATCGGAAATTGGACACTTCATGTCTGTTGTATATTACCAATCTTAGTTGATGATTTCGGCGTCCTAACCCTAGGGCGACTCACACAAGAAAATAAACACCATCTGTGATTACCACATAGTGTAAAAGTAGGGATTGGACGTGTGTGACAGACAAATGAACAGGAAAAATCCAAACGATGTTGACTCATGCGCCTCAGAATTCGTTCAGTATGCATGAACCTGAAACAATTTGTTCCAAGAAGCAGATATTTCACACCTCGTAAAGACCTTCATCTAGTGACCCCAGTAACGATGTTGACTCATGCGCCTCAGAATTCTTTCAATATGCATGAACCTGAAGCAATTTGTTTCAAGAAGCAGATATTTCACACCTCATAAAGACCTTCATCTAGCGACCCCAAAGGACGACCCATCAGCACAAAATATGTGATACGCAGCTGCCAAAACCGTTTTCCATTGACCTAGATTACAAAGCACTGCCTGAGGGGCGAGATGGCCCAAGTGGTTAGAGCGCGAATTTATTGACCGGAAGGTTCGTGGTTCGAACCCCACCTCTGCCTCTCGACTTCCCCTGTCTAGGCTTGAGCAATCTGGCAGTATCCCAGCCCTCGTGCTTCCTTCGGGTGGCATGGTAGCTAGGCACCGAAAGGGTGCTACAGCTGAACGTCCTTTTTCTCTCATTATAAAAGTATTTTAGTCAGTGGTGATAGGCTCGACTTTGTGTTTATTCCAACCCTCTGTCAATAGTTAAGGTACTGAGTCCATTTGGTGCGTTTGCCCAACACAGTGAGGAGTTGAAATGCGGGATGTTAAAATTTATTCTATCATCCATCACTCGCGTGCTAAATACACAGTCTTTTCTAACGGGTGACCAGAAACAAAGCAACGGATACAGTCCGTTATCAGATCAGTTTCTCTGTACTAACCGTCTCAAGGTTTTCAGTTTTCAGTAGCTTAGCGAACAGTTACACATGATTGCATCATATTGGCTAACAGGGTTGCACTATAAGTATCAGAATGGTGACTTCAGATTACTTCGATGACTGCCACCTTGAACATGGATTCTGGTCGCCAAGGCCGGGTTTCGGACTTGGTTTTGAGCTCCGGTCGATTACTTGGCCAGCTGGCTGAAATAACCGCCAAGTGTTTTCAAAAAATTAGCTTCCGTCTGTTATGCCACTGTAATCCTCACCGAAAATGCAAGGACGCGTGAGAGAGAGGTTGTGTTCACTGTGATATACTTCCTGCTCCTCCAGTTGCCTTGTTGATGAAGTGTGACCAATAGCAAGACGCAGTTTCCGCCCAATAACCTCGATCAAATTGAGGCACTTTTAGTCTTCATTGTGTTTTTAATACGGTGCACGTGGTTTACTCTGGGTGGCCTCACAGTAAGCGCAAACTGAGCGCCGCTAATGGTCGCGGATATCCAGCAGAACAGGCATTGGTATAACACAAAGCACAACGAACCTCGCTCTCTCTCTCTCATGCCTTATACCAAAGAGCCTTTGCAGTGAAAACTACTAAAAGGATAGAGCGCAAACTGAGCGCCGCTAATGGTCGCGGATATCCAGCAGAACAGGCATTGGTATAACACAAAGCACAACGAGCCTCGCTCTCTCTCTCTCTCATGCCTTATACCAAAGAGCCTTTGCAGTGAAAACTACTAAAAGGATAGACCGGGGCTTACGTGAATACTTCTCGGGAAAAGTGTCCTGTTATTTGAGTAAGTTTGTTGAACATTCACCCGGAGTTCACAAGCGAGCCCAGGACACAGGTCTTGTTGATTGCGCTGACCAGTGCTGACCACAAAACATCACTCAGAGTCTTATTCGTGATCACTTAGGTGACTGCCGATGATATTTCTAGATCCAATAAAACTGCAGCTTATAATGGTTTCCATTAGAACCTCGACCTTATCACATCCTTCATGAAGTTTTTGGTGAATAAACTGGTCAGATTTACCCATAATTTAGCAGATTAGATAGTACACACTAACTACTCCAGTCAATTACAAAGTATGTGCACGTATCAGAAGAGCTTTGCACGGCGATCTTGTGATTGGTTTGATTGTAACCTATTCATTTTTGCTAAGGAAGGAGCACAGAAGTGTCTGATTTCATGTTGTTTTCTAAGCGTAGGTTCATCTCAAAACGAAAAAATGGGTTGAAAATTAGTGGGGGGTTTTCTGCTCAGTAATTTAAGCTGCTGAGAATGTTCGAATTTGCTTGTTAAACAGATTACTTTGATTGTTGTTCCACTGCAGTTTCGATCATGAAATGTGCTAGTTTCAGGTCCTGTAAAGACACGGATCCCCAAGAAGTTCATCGTGACTCAGCCTCCTCATCCATGACCACCCTTTAGATACGTCATAGCGCATATCTATCAACACAACATTAGAATTGAATAAAACATCATTTTAACGTCTTTCCTCGTGTTTTCATGCTTCAAAAAATCCGAACTATTTATGTGTTCTTGTCAAACAAATGCCCTCTGATGGTGAGTTCATGACATTATCTTGCATTGTCACGTATGAGACCGCTGACGCAGCACCACCTCTTACTAGTTCGAACGAATTCTTCACATGGTTATCACAACCACACAGAGAGTCGAGAATGGCCGGCAACTGCCCACCATAACGCTTGGAGTTCTGTGCAAACTCACCGAGATTCGGTTAACTAGAACAAACAGAGCGGGGAAGTGCCGAACATCGGCTTGTCAAATTCACGCAGGATGACGCATTCGCTGATAAGATATTTTCAGTTCACAGCTAGTGTTGACGTCTAGGGCAGTGAAGCCGATCGCCTGAGAACGAACGCCGTAAAATATTGTTTGCGATGTCGGATATACCGCTAATCGGGAGTGCACACTTCTAGTGGAAGAATATTTGTCGTCCAGGGCACCTAAAACAAAGCAGAAAAGATAATGAACCTCCGTAAATTCAGCTGTCTGTGAACGATAATGGTCCGCCTAAGGAAATAAAAATGTGTTTAGCGTGGGCGGAGGTGTTGTCGATCCGCCCCGCAGCAGGATGTTAAAAACAGTGAGGTGAAAAATTTAGTTTCTACCTAGCCATGTCAAGAATTGCGCATCTTGAAGGCTATACACGTTAAGATGACGGGTGTCCCTTTCCGAACTTACTCGATTAAAGAATAGCATAAAAGATGGATTCGGCTGGTATTCAGTAGAATTCCCCGTCAGCACCATGCTTATTTGCGGATGAGAGTATCACTTCACTCATATTTGACCTATTGCTCAAGATTGAAATAGGATGGATCTGTGCGCCCCAGGGAACGTGGAAGCGGTATTCAGCTGTCGAAGTTTCAACAACCAAGTAAGTAGTTATGATCAAAGGCGCACAAGCCAACCAAGTAGCTCCTCCCTTTACCTGATACCTGAAAGGAGAGTGACACTTATATTTTCGAGATCTTCAAGTAAATCTGTGACTTCCTCTCTGGCTATTCTATTCCTACACCACTTTTTCGGACAGATCGATGGGAAACGAATTATCCGTCTACTGTAATGAAAATTCTCAATTCTAATCGACGGATTGGATAACGCACGATTCACACTCAATTTGAATGGGGACTTTCTGACCTTTGTTTCTTCAGAGAGAGTGTATGTACGTCGGTGATATTTGCTCCTCTGGCGGCTCTAATCAAGCTCACACTGACGAATTGAATTAGTATAGTTACCCTTTGGCCTTTCGTGCGTATATTTTGGCTCCTAGCTGAGTGGATCACCCGCCCACGGAATGAACTGCACACGGCTGATGGGTTACTCCTAAAAGACACCGGTTATCGTTGTATACTGTAGACCAAATAGGACGGCAGGGGTAAATTGTGCTGCCTCCCGAGGGGCCATTGTGATGTGGTAATTTGATATAGGTCTGTATAATGATACACTGGTCTGTTCACTGGAAAGTGTTTCATTCAAAAACAAGTTAGCAAAGGTCAAGGGCACCATTCCTCTTGTGAAAAGTGAGTTGGCGAATCAATGCAATGGATGCGATGCTCTTCTTCAGGAAGGATAAGTCATGCCTCTTCTGAGAGTGGTCTAGTATTCAAGCCTTTAATACTAACCAGATAGTGAGAGTTTAAATGTGAATATGTTGGTTCCATAGTGAACCCAGCGCTACTACACAAACCGCTGAAGGGACAAAACTATTCTTTTTTGTTGACCTCTCAAAGCGACGAAAATATCGATTGTTTAACGCCATGTTCTGTATATTTGTGGAACTTGTTTGGGAATGCCTCACCCCAAGTAATCAAGAAAGAGGTTCAACAAATTTTTGTGGAATTGGTGAATCCCTAGCGGCAGTTCTTTAAGTGCCGTAGCTTAATAGAGACAAATAATTAAGGCAGTGGCACAATTCAGGACTCGTGACTGTCTCTCACTGGGTAATCACTGCCTGTCAGTCAGTAACAGCGATGCACCAATATGTAGATTCGTGTAAGCACATACGGTCTATCTACCTATGGCTGTCACTTAATGCTGCATTAGAAACTCCATGAAACCCAAACATCCATGCACTTACTGGTAATGTTGAGAGATTTCAGTATAGTGGTCAAGTGGTCCAGTGTTTGTCCGTCGCGATTGGTGAATTTGACGACCCGTCAGGATATTAGATAAGATATGGGTGTAGCCCTTGTATGGGGGCATTGGCCGCTCGAGACATCTTTTAGGTGCAGAGCAGTGTACACCTGGTGGTCCAGGCGAATTTTAAGATGACGTTTTGTTCTCCCGGTATGTAGAACTGAACAACAGCGAGATGCTATCCACAGTTGACAGGCCTCGTGTTCCAGAAGTTGGTGAGTGCATACTTTCTGCCCGAGTATTATCGTTCGACCATAGTCAGTGAATCAGACTTCTTTTCTGATGAAATGTAAGTGCATAGTGAAACTGGTTTTATGGTTTCAGCAGGATTTACTCTGTCTCTTTACGCTACTTACGAAGGACAGCCTTTCGATAAGTTGTGTCGGACAAACCGAACAGTGCGCAGCACCCGCAATAGGTTAACATTAACAAGAGCTCAGTACAATGAATCTCTGGTCAAAATCCTGAATTCCTGTGGTAAGTATTTTCAGGATCATACGACTGGTCAACAAGATCCAACTGAATCCATATAACTCACAGGGAGACGCATCGCTAAGTTATCTACTTCTACACTGTGCTTGGTCTCTTACTTGGGAAACACTTAGTCCAAGGCTAAGAAGTTATCGTCCGCCCATCCCGGAACGAAGATTCAGATCTTTGCTGCGTCACTCTGCTAGGTTGTGGATGATGGTTAACTCTCACACTGAGCATGTATTATCAACAGCACATGAACATACCTGGAATGTCCCAATAGGGATGAAAGTTCTCCGCGATCTGGCCATATCTTTATCAGCACATTTGATCAAGGCGCAACTCAATGTTTCGGCTTTCATTATGTATTCTGCGAGAATCGCGAACGATCCAAACAATACCCTGCTCATTAGTAGTACAACGTTTGTCTGAACATGTAAATAGCCGCTTAAAGTTTCATAAACAACTTACATCTTTTGCGACTAGTGATAGGACGGAAAATAGTCTGTGGTGGTTAGCAGCACCAAGCTGTTAGACCCTCCCACGCCTTCCCGCTGAATACTAAAATGGACAACCGTGCACCTGTGGTCTAGAGTTTCAAAGTTCAACAGTCGGGTTCTTCATACTGCCATTAGCAGTACACAGCAGAACACAGGATCTCGGTAACGGTCAGAAAGAAAAATGATTTCAATCGGCTTTAATCATTCTGTGCATCTGCTTGAATTGGATACGTCACTGAATATCAGGACTGTATAAATTTAGCATTACTCTGGTAAGGACAAAACAATCAGCAGATACCCACATTCCATTGGACAAACGTGGAATGCTCTGAGCTGACTTCAAAGAGCAACCGCTCCCATTGAGGACGGTCTTTGTCTGGGTCCATTCGAATTCTGGTCTGGTGTTACATGGCGGGATGCGTAAAAATCTGTGAGTTGCGTTGGATTTCTTGCAATAGTATGTGTCTGGAATAGAGGTAAATGCCGCTTCTTAGGATCTTAAAAACAGCTATTTGCCTCTATCCATCGGTGGATGTTCAGTCACTTCCTAACAAACACCAACATTGTGTGAGTTAAATTAGTGAATCCGTTGGAAAATTTTTTGTTTCGTTACATCCGTCGACTACGTCGCCACTTCGCCAACTCTGTTGGCGCCTGTACGATTGAACGGCATTGCCATATTTCACAGCCTCCGATAACTTGACCGACAGAAACTGCTGATGTTGATGAAGACAAATAATTCATATAGTCACCTTGGCGACGAATCAACTTTCCCCTGCTTTGGAAAAAAGATTGTGAACTAAATCCAAAAAAAAGATTTGACGGCGAAAAAGATTAGCATCTGAAATCAGGATAGTTATCATAGTGGACAGACACTGTGAATTATGCACAGACAAAAACGGCAGTGAGCAAATACCATACTGTCTTTAGTCTGGTGACCGTAACACTTCAGTGAACATCCCTAGATTTTAGGGCGTCGAACTTAATTTTATTCAATTCCAGCCACTAAAAAAAGGAACTAAACCGATTTATTAGCATTCTCTAAAAACAACATCTCTGAGCTATTGCGTAACATACGTGTCCACTGCAGTGAAGTTCTTTCTATCCTAAATTAGTCTCTACAATCTAACGTAATCTCGGATTACTGGCCAAATGTCACCTCTACCCCCCTCCACCCTCTCTCTGCGTCTGAATCTGACAATGGGTTCCCACCGTCCTGTCGGTAACTACAAAATGTCACGCTTGTCATCCATTCCAAGCGGGTTATAAATTTACCAAGGCAACTACCGACAGTATTGTTTCGTTTCTCTTTCTAACGAGAGTACACACACCCGCACACACACACACACAGGAGCAGTTCACCAAGCAGTTGCTTCACAATTTATAATTAACTGATGTTCGCAGACACGGAAGTTCTACAAAATGTGTGAGGCCTTTAAAAATTTCTGACAGCCGCATAGAGCAGATTAGACAGTGATGGTTCCGTTCGTGTGTGATGTTAGAAACATTCCAGAGCATCTTAGCTCCCGCCGTTTTCAACGGAATCGTGAGTGCTGGCATCAAAACGCGAGTGTGTACACAATCACAGAAAGTCCTTCAGTAATCATATATGGGATAGTAAAAAATCTAAGTGGTAATGACAAACTGAACTTGACAAGATATATTTTGAATACAATAATTACCTAGTCTTCCGTGATGTAAGCCAGAATTGTGGATGACGGGGATAAAATCGCTGGTATGCGGCTGACACCAACTACCACGTAGTGCAAATGATCGCAGGAACGAAAGCGCTTGAGCGTGAGCAAACCTCATACCGCCAAAAGATGAATGGAACCATCCACACATCAAAAGGATCAATAATATATTGTGGATACAAAAGCAGTCAACGCAGGTGCATGCATCTATCCGCGTAGTTTAATGGGAAAGATTTACCAATGGTGTCAGGGTGCCTTCCCTTTAGGGAAAGTATCCAAGGATTAGAGACTCATCCGGTTGAAGAGGAAACGGGTAAGGTTGTCACTCGCGGTCTACCATCTAATGCATTTTACTAAAACCTAACAGGCCAAGAAAGATATGCATGGACCACTAAGTGAATCTAAATTGTATGCTTGCTAACGAGAAGTAGTTAGCGATGCATAATTCCCCGCTGGCATACATCTTCACGGACGTGTGGTTTACAGACGGCTATAAAGTGACTTCCATCGGAACATTTACAACCACCTGCAAGGAATAGCGCTTACTTCTCCACCGGCAGATCGTACATCCCGTTGTCGTCCTGTATTTTGATTTATCTAGTAGTTCTATCCTTTGCTTTGCAAAATTGTTCTTCCCCCGAGAGTGATGTGGGATATTCTTGGGGCGTGAGGCTCGCACTAAAAGACTCTGTGTTGTGGACTGAGTAAAAGTTCAAAGTCCTCACTAAAAAACCCACAGTCTTAGACACAAACAAAATGAGCAATAGTCAATCAACCAACCTCCGTGGAGAACAGGCCATTGACAATTAGCAATGAGTGCAGTTGTTCACTCAACAACCAGCCTATCAAGCAGATCTATGATGGCGGGAGCCACAGAGTGGGGTCACAAAGTTCTACTTCGCCCAATATCAATAGACAAGGCAGATGCATTTTATAGTCTGTATGTATTATTGTTGGCTCGTCTAAAATCTAGCCAGTGGATACAATTTGCAGGCATAATCCTCATTCCGTCACTCGTTCATTTGTAGAAAAAACGGAATACTCTCCTTTTAACTCAAACATGTAAATACGAAAATTTTTCCCTGACGCACCTTGGTTTGGAGCCCTATGCGATCTGAGTTAGTGATCTTTGATTAGGGTTCCTTTTTTGATGCGTGCTTCGCATCGATTAGTTCATTCCGTTTTCAGGTGCATAATATCTGCTCACTGGTCAGACCACATTTGCTTTTGTGAACAATCGTAATTTGCACGCAGAAAAATCAAATGTAGATCGGTCTTTCCCTCCTCCCCTGCTGTGCAGTCGGTTGAAATCAGTTTGAAATCCTTAATGTTAGTTTACTGTTTGTTGTTGGACGAGTTGCAACCAGGTGTTTCGTGTTTGCTTTACATGCAGACGGAGCATTACTCGATTCACTAACAGATGGGTATGGGGACAGTGGGTGATGTGAATAGCTAAATAGATATCCTCTAGTTCAGTCTATTCCACGGGTATGCAGAATGCCAAAATCAGCCTCCTCTTTCCCGACAAGGTGCCATTTTATGCCATGGTCATTCGAGTATACTGAGGTGAATCAACCACAAAACTTGTGTCGATCTTCTCAGGCGCTTGGAAAGTGTGTAGTGGTGGCAAGCAACAGCAACTTTGCAGTCAGAGTTATGTTGTAGGAATAGACAAAATTTATCTGACAGCTAAGAGTGATCAAGTAAATAACTGATTAAACCTAACAACAGCCGCAAACTATCTGGAAAGAAATCTAGACATGATTTGGTTCCAATATGAATTGCCCCATTTGGTGTTCAAGACATAAAAGACGCCCGAAAAGTTGCATATCTCTCAGAGGGCAGAAGGTCGACATTTATTTGGTTCTAGAGTTCGATCGGGACAAATTACAATTCCTTTTGGGTTGTATCAAAGTTTTGATCGAAGCATGTTTGATCAAATACCGAAGTTAACTAAAAGTGAGAAAAGGGCAGCACCAATTACTGACTCGACTTTTGAACCGAACATGGTGATATGGATTCCTCTACTGAAACAGGGTCAGGGTAGTAGGACACCAGGGCTGACATCGAGAATGATTGTGTGTCTAATTTGATCCGACCAAACCACATTGCTAAATAAAACGGTTTTTGTGTAGGACTTCACAAATGAATCGTTTTTCTACCCAGTTTGAACCCTGGCCTCTGGTTCCGGAAGGCAGCTAAATAAATAGGATAAAGTTCGTGTTATATCTGCTGATTCGTCAATCTGTGGTATCTGCTGCTGACGCGCTTCTGTGCCTAATGCCGGAGAAAAAAACTCACAGAAGGGAACACAATAGCTATATTCCGAACAAGCGCGTGCGAGAGCGTGAGTGCGTGCGAGTGCGAGAGCAAAAGTTAAAAGGCCCCACGCTATTTGAAGGGGACTTTCTGACATTGATCCAGGCGGTCTGATAGGCGTTAGTGAACACCCATCAACATCGATCGTGCCGCTGTGAAAAAGCCTGAACGCTGATCACATTCGGTCGTGCTTCTAGGTTTTACTGAATTGATCGAATGATTGACTGGCCTGGATGCTTGCCGGCTTTCCAGTTGAGCTTTTGGTTGAGCAGTAGGTTCCGGGCGTTCAGAAGTTGATTTCAGGAATTTGAACTTCCTGATAGTTCGTGAAGGAAACTACTCACGAGGTTGCTGAAAACTCTTCGACAGCCCACGACTGGTTTCTTCCTTCATGGGGCTCATCAGGTAGGCACAGTCTCCGATTTTCCATCAGCCTTATATTCTACTTGAAGTTCAGCCAAATTATAAACATACTTTCTGTTGTCTAATTCTGAATGATATGTGTCGTCTTATTCAGCAATTACTTTTCGCCCACATTGAAGGACAAAAACGACAGTCACCCAAGCTGTTGGATTTTCCTAAACTAGGCGAGCGGCTTGAGTCTTGGTTGCCAACTACCTTGGGGATCCAGTGCTCCACAAAATGCTCATGTGCTCTATGGCTCGTCATTCCAACCAAGTTGAGTATCAAAATAACCCCTCCGTGACTTATTTGTATAAACTCCGAAACTTTTTCCGTTTTTCTCCAGTCAAGTTAATTCAGTGGCTGCTTTTGCAACTTGTATTTGCGCCATTTACAACGAAGCTCCAGTGACATGAATTCTTGCGAGTGGTTCTTCGGTATTCACCGCTTCTGCTTGTTTATGGACTGATGTGATAAACTTCTACGACCCTTAGGCCAGAATTGTTGTCATTCGATTCCAAAATGGAAATATTCTTCGGGAGTTTCTTCATCGTAAACATTTCAAACAAGGTGGAGTTAAATTCACTCAACGCGTGCATGATGGAGAACGTCCACTTTGGCGTTCGACTTTTTGAGAAGTGATTGTCATCAGTGTGCTTTATGCTTGATAAAGTTTAAACCGCTTCTAAAATGTCGTTCTTCCATTGGGTTTGGTAGTTATACTCGAGGCAAGCCGATGTACCCGGTGCTCTAAAACTTCGTTATTGTAAGTTAACCACTACCGTCTGCTTCAGCGTTGCGCTTTCTTGGAGTTCACCACCATGATGTAGACTTTGAGCTCGGAAGGAATAACATTTCAGACGTGCGTTGCAATGTATTATACACGTTTCTAAACTTCATCTTGCTCTCAGCGGTTCGCATCCCCGCCTTCAACTGGTCCAGCACGATCAGTGCTTTCAAACTGCATGTTGCCGAGGTTTTCAGCTTGACATGCACTACATGGCCGTCTGCAGACAAAAATAATAGCGAACTTTGATCTAGTGAGATAGAATTGCACCAGACCATCTTATGTTGTGTAAACATACAGAAAATTGATTTTCAAGCTGCATACCTCTTAACAAATACCACTTTGTTGGTTTTCTGTGGAGATTTAGGCTCTTTGCAGAGATTTCGTCCCGTAAATGGAGCCAATCTATGCTGAGAAGACGAGGGCACTGTACAGCTTTTTCATCCTCATTGGGAATCGTCAGCAGCGCGCATCTCATAAAACTCCTGAGAGTCTCGAACCTGCAACCTCCCGGCTAGTAGTTTGGACGCAACCGTTAGGCCACGAATGGCTGATCAGCAGCGTGATTAACTCGCGCTTAGACAGGATATCGTGCCGCTCATCCTGCAATCACGGGATCCACGTTACGTGGTCACACGCGATCCACAAAAATCCAAACCTCCTCACAATACCAACAAACTATAAGTAGCTCAATGGAAGAATAAACTTCATCCGATGAGTGAAACTTCCATCTGTGAAATAGTTGCACGAGGAGCCAGTCAACACGTGTGACCGTGGATCCCGTGATTGAAAGATGAGCGGCGCTATATCCTGTCTAAGTACGAGTTAATCACACTGCTGATCAGCCACTCATGGCCGAACGGTTAGGCGTTTAAACTACCAGCCGGGAGGTCGCGAATTCGAGACTCTCAGGAGTTTTGTGAGATTCGCACTGCTGATGACTCCCAATAAGGATGAGACAGCTTTGCAGTTCTTCTCGGCTTTTCAGCATAGGTTGGTTTCACTTACAGGATGAAATCTCCACGAAAAACCACCTTAAAATGATGTTCCGGAAAATACCGAAGCTATCTTTTTCACCTATCAGTGGAAACTTTGAAGCCTTATTTCAACCGACGGATTCATATGGTCGCTCGTTCATGCGATTTGCGAAGTTCCATCTCAGGTACCATTGAATGACGGAGTGCTCGCGCTCGAAGATCAGTTACGATAGCTGTCGCTCAGGAATCCTAAAAGGAAGTCTCTTGGGCTATAAAGGTAGCTCAAAGCTGATGTTCGGACAACGCCCATCCCATCGTTACAAACCTCGGGAGTTATGAATAAGTCTTCTCGACTTCTTGGGTTGGTGAAAAAGAGTTTGGCCGCGTAGTTCGGCATTTTGCGATGCTCACATTTATCAAGTCAAACCTTTTCACCAACCATCCGAAAGGTCAGTCAACGAAAATGAGCCCGGTGAGCGGAACATATATAAAAACCAACACCAGGTGACGCCTAAACATTTGTTCAACGTCAAAGTGTGACATTCTGGTATTTTACTATAGACCGATATTTTCTCCCTGAACGGTGGCGGGATGCCTTCACTCAAAATGCCCACTTCAGCAGATAGACAAAATTAAGCAAAACCAGCTTTACACATGAACACGACCTAGTCACAGAGAGCCTCAGTCTATCTCCTTCTATGAGAAGAAAACGCCAGTAAATCAGGCGGCACTGTATGGAGCGGGAAGAGGAGAATATTCATCGGTTATCAGAGTAAACCCCTCCCAGGAAGTTATAGAAAATTGGGTACCTACTCTACTGCCGAGAAAAGCCACGCAAAGATTTTGATGTTTCACTGTGCATAACTGCGTCAGCCGAATAAATATCGGAACGTAATTTGAACGAAAGTCTCCACAGAGATGGTGATGATTAACACGGTACCATAGATGATACAACTTAAGATAAAGCACTTTACAAAACGAACATAGAGGAGTATGCTGATCAGATTCTGTAAGAGCAGTTGCAATACACTAGCAGAACTGACGTAACGGTCTGCATTATGGCTATCTGGGTAAGTTTTTACGGTTTATTAGCTCAAAAGCGACTCTTTCAACATCACTGCGATTGTCTAATCAAACCGGAAAGCGACGAACAAGTGCTGACCACATTGTTGGACGATGACAAATTTAACATTGAAAACAACGTCGGGAACAGACACATGTTTCGGAAGGCAAATCACGGCTGCTGATCGCAGACAGAAATATTTGAACGTTATATTCAGAATCGTGAGAACCTTGAGCTATTGCTCACTGTATCCTTGAGAAGGATACTAGCTAGCTGGTTTTCGATGCAGTCGATTTCACTCCCCAAGTTCGAAAGGGAGCCCGAAGCTTCAATCTTAAGTTTATCAGAATTTTTCGGTTATTGGTCAACATGAAGTGCATAGGTTGGAATCCATCAAGGGTACCCAACCATCATATTGCTTATCATTTCCGTGTACATCAGTTCCAAAAACGGACCAGCTGTTGGGAGATAGATTAATATGCCTCCTCTGTGGGTGCTGTGTATCCCAATGGAACGCAGACTCATCATTGGTGGATAACGTAGGCAGTCACGTTCTCTTCAAATTTGTGGCCTCTCTTCAGCAGGAATTATGTTCAAAGTTCAAAATTCAAGACAATTTAACTCATCATCCTATCTGTCTTTTGATTCAACCATGAAGTTTGGACGTTGCGTACAAATAGGATGAAAAGAGATTAAGGGAAAATACGCTGAAGAATGTGGAATGTACTGCTCTAGACTCTGGATCAGTCTTGATGGTGCGAAAGTTCGTCTCCACTATGAAAAGAGCCATAACACTTGTCTGTCTACGCCATTATTGCCACACTTTTTGTTAGAGCTGGGACACTGGGGGAACTGCGAATCCCCTTAGTTGCGGACCAAGGCGATGGAACAGCGTCTATCGATCTGTTTGGACGGCCATGGCTCCAGCTGTTTTCGGCACTTGCCGGTGAATGAATCTGGCATGATGTTTTTTGGAACATTTCGAACTGACGTTGCGTATAAGGCAGGATGTCGTTTCGATAATTGCGGTTGTTGCCGGTCCTTACCTTCACTTTTGGTGCATCACAGATCTGTTCCAGGTAGGTAGTCATGCTACCTACCACAGTTTAGCAACCGCCTCCCTGCTTACGAGTAACTGGATGTGAACTGACATTTTTGTCTTTGTTGTTCTCTTACTGACAGCAGCTCAAATACTTGTGTATGGTAAACTGTATCCAGTCGGTCACGTGAGTAGTTCCTGTGGATTCTTCAAAATAGTCATCGTACTTGTATCTCCCTTGTCTCACGCCGGGGACTGGCCATGGCAAACGGTTTTCTGCAGACTTTTGGTGGAGGGTTACATCCTACTTCTTGGTCGTTACAAAATCACAGGACCGGAAGAAACAGTTGGGCTCTTTTTCCTTGGCAGAACAATGCATCCTGCACGTGACGTATCAAAGAATTCATCAAGGAGTTCGCTTTTTTTGACAAAATATTCGACTGTTCAACTGCTGGATTCGAGAATTATTTTTCGAAGTTGAACATAAAGTTATCTGCACGAGTGAGACCCAGAGAAGAGCCTAGAAAAGAGATCTAGATTGCAGCCTTAGATGAAACCGTGTTGAGTACATTGTAAAGCCATTTATTAAGGGGCGATATCTGGGATCAGAACTAATGTAAAATTTGCAGGCATGCCTAATGACTCCCAGCCGTGTCAGATCAGTAAATCAAGTCAGAAAATCACTCGAAAGCTGCTCATGGCATCAACCTTTTGAATATATTCGTTTAGCCCGAACGTTGCCCGTAGCTTATGTGGATACACCTGTTTACTGATAGGTTCTAGCGTCTTCTTTGCTTCCCTTGCTTGAGGATCAGAGTTATTGCGCAGCCTGGTTGTCGCGGATCCCGGTGATGGTGAAAGTCATCATTCTTCGTTTGTACCGCCAACTCTAAGAACCTCGGATTTTCTGCTATGTAAGCGCAAAAGAAGATCAAAAGTGAGCCTTCGCCGTTGGAGCAGCAGATAAAGTCTCGCGTATCCTCAACCCAGAAATCGGCTGTCTTCCATTCTAAACCAGTGCTACTTGCTGGACTGTGCAACGTGGAATAAAAACGGTTACGTCCGCGGTAAATGCTTCAGAATCTTACGCAAATTCTTGACTGGGGCTCATGTGGTCCTCCTTGAAAATTGCAGAAACCCTGCAGAAAATGGCATGCAACCGACCACGTGCATGCTGTCAATTCTTTGCCTGTTATGAGCCGAGATTACGTCTCATGAGGCCAGGCTGGTGCTGCTTGACTCCGGCACTTTGCTCAAGTTTTCTTAGTTTCAGTGATATTTAGTGATATAGACACTTGATTCTTGCTCGTTTCCCCTGACGACGTGGGATTTTCTATACTAAGTCTCAAGCCTTCCTTTCCTCTCTTGAATAAGGCAAGCATTCTGTTCTATAAATTGTACAGCACTTTGGCTATGGTATATATTATTAGGGTATTGCTTTAAAGGAGGATATCCACCAGTAAAAAAGAACGGAGCGTGAATAACAACTAATCTGGACGCGGCAGTACCAATATCACGGTGAATGTAGTCTACGTGTTTCCCAAAGGAGGCCACTTTAAACGGCTTCACACTGGTATGTATGGGTAGTTCGGAATCGTCCACAACTATCGTTGAGTTGACCTTTGGTGGTGAATCTAGTATGCGTCTCAAGTACAAGTTGCATGCACTCGCCCACAGTGAGTTATTATATCACGATCTACTCAGAAAGTATTCACGCCATATCCACTTGAAAACGTCGCAAAATAGAGTTGGAGGTGCATCACTCCTATACGGAAATCTGCATCCCGGTAGGCAAAAACAGCAAACTCAGAAGGTGTCATTCACACTAGCACTTACAGGCCTTGTCCACTCTCGGTGATGTGTGGGAAACAAAACACCGTACATCTGATTTTGACAGGTGAACTGAAGCGATAAACAGCACATGGAGACAGGAAAAAAACAGATAGAAATACTGATGTGATTTGATGCTCGCCCACAAGCAATGATTTCGTGGTTATTCTTGAATTCAAACAAGCGTGGAGCACAAGAAATATGTTGGTTTAAAAAACATTAAAGCAATGAAGTTTAATAACCTGCCTCATTACCATCCTGAGTAGCATCAAATACGTTTGGAGACAAAAAACACAGGTCCTAAATCTGCGCGTATTACGACTATCGTCAACTTAAATAATATTTAAAAGTATAGGTTGATCACCAGCTACCGAAACGTTGTGTATTTGTATGGAGGGGTTGTGTGTTTGCTTCTGGCAGACATTATCATGCTAATTCCCGGTGGCTCCAATTGTCACAGAAAGAAGACGGATGGGATCAGTTTTGGTCTTTCGCCTAGATTTTTTCATCCACTGGGAGTGGAAGCGTATGGGCTCGTCTTCTGACGACAAGTTCCAAGCCAACCTGATTATGCATGATACGAGTGTCTTTGATGGCTTCTGTTTATGGACACTAGTCATGATTTAAACTGTCGTTCAGTCTTCTATGTGCGAAAGTTCCTGTGTATCGTACCAGTGCAATGTCAACACAACAAAAGTCCAGCGAACAGAGAGGGTTTAATACACACCTTTGTATGTCCGTTTGGTTTTGACAATAAACTCGCCTGAAACCCAGGTAAATCTCAAGTTTATCATGTTCTTAAGCAGCTGAATGTGCTTCGCTAGACTGCCTCATGTTTCAGTTGGTATGATATTCGATATATTGCGATAGACGTAATATATTACTCATAAGGTTGCTGAAAACTCTTCGACAGCCTACGACCGGTTTTGCCCTTTTTGTGGTTCATCATCAGATTGATTTGCAAACAAATGTATTTGTCAAAATGTGTCTAATTCGGGTTCCAGCAGAACTTAAAGTTGACGGGAAATTTGGGAACTGTGCCTACCTGATGAGCCCCAAGAAGGGCGAAACCGGTCGTGGGCTGTCGAATAACTTTCAGCAATCTTATGAGTAGTGAATTACGTGTATAGAGAGAGGTGAACTTTAACTAATCATCCCCATTAGGAAATGACAGCATGCGTGCCATTGGCATCGGTTCTGTGCCATGTTCTGTAGGGTTTCAAACCACCGAGCAGGTGATCCAAGCAGGATCACTTTGTTCGCAGCCGGAATGACGCCGAGATCTCTCAGCACTCGGTTTGACCGCTTCCATTTTAGCTCACTGTGTCCACTACAAACCTTTCACCAGTAATTATTGGGAGAGCGAATAACATTGTCTTTGTTAGACAATGTTTGTGTATTCGTAAGACATGCCACAAACTAGTAAGCTCAGCACCCGCTCCCGTGATTCAGACCCGCGGCTAAATGTGTGCTTAGTTACCACCTAGTTCCTTACTCCCCGCAGCCAGACGGTTCTTTCTGAAGTACGGAGGCACCAATCAAAGGTTTAAAGATGTCGCGGACTTCCGCATTGGTGAGGAAAAAGTCTTACAAACACGATTTAAAAGCGCCCTCAAATTAGCCCTGTGAACATGGTCCTTTAACTTCAGTACTGAAGCAATTTGGTGAACGTTGCCCATGCTTTCGGTATCCACAGATTTACCAGAGCTATTTCGGTATAATCACAGTGTATGCGGCTGCCAATAACACACCTAATTTCTTCATTCTGTAGTTTCAGACGAGCGCCACATGATGAGTAATCCTGAAGTAACACCTCGAAATTAGAAGATGTAAAAGGACGTATCGGAATATGGGATTACTTCAGATGTGCTGTTAAGAGTATTTTGCACAGACAGCTAGTCGTCAGACAAAACATTGTGCTGCCCTAATCATTCGTTTCCATTTATCTCTTTTTAGACCTGATTTTGATGCATTCGTGATCCCTTCTAATGAAACCAAATCACAAGTTTGAACAAAAAAGCGAAGGACCAGCCCTGATGGACTTAACTAGTCTTGACGAAGTTTATAGACGACTCAGTGTACAGTCTAAAGTGACATGATGTTTGAAAGTATGGGGAACGAAGAACAATCACGATGTTCAAGCGAGTCCCTTCAGGGCTGAGATTATTTAGAAAGACTGATCTACCTGTAGATTTGAAGCCCTTTTTAAGGCTGAGAACAACCACGGTTGTTTGTCGGCGGTACCTGTGGCACTGCTCAAACATTTGACGCGATTTAAAGATATAGTCGCCGATGATTTTGTATTCTCTCGTAGATTTCATTAGGTTACCAGATTTCTGCTTTTACATCTGGTGCCGTGTCGGTAGTACATTTTTAAGCGACTGGAAAAGGCTTGGAACTACTCAAGAGGTTATCGTTTCGGGGGTCAGCAGATTTATTACGCAAGTGGTGAGCAGGCAATTACCCTGCTTTGTTTTGGAATGGGGAGGATAGTGAGTATCCAGAACTGTGTAGTCTTCTTGATTTCATTTCGAACCTCCCCTCCTAGCTGACAGGTTTCTTCGGACTATAGATTTAGGGAGACCTTTAACCTTGCCGCCAGAGGATGAAGCTCAATCATGGAGCTCCCATAAAATCGAAGGTCGATAGTCGAAAAGAAGTAAATCCTCTGTTTCGAGGACTTATTACGGCATCTGCTATCAGTCGCACAGAATGAAGAAAATGTCGAAATATTTGTATGGACGTAATATATTACTCATAAGGTTGCTGAAAACTCTTCGACAGCCTACGACCGGTTTTGCCCTTTTTGTGGTTCATCATCAGATTGATTTGCAAACAAATGTATTTGTCAAAATGTGTCTAATTCGGGTTCCAGCAGAACTTAAAGTTGACGGGAAATTTGGGAACTGTGCCTACCTGATGAGCCCCAAGAAGGGCGAAACCGGTCGTGGGCTGTCGAATAACTTTCAGCAATCTTATGAGTAGTGAATTACGTGTATAGAGAGAGGTGAACTTTAACTAATCATCCCCATTAGGAAATGACAGCATGCGTGCCATTGGCATCGGTTCTGTGCCATGTTCTGTAGGGTTTCAAACCACCGAGCAGGTGATCCAAGCAGGATCACTTTGTTCGCAGCCGGAATGACGCCGAGATCTCTCAGCACTCGGTTTGACCGCTTCCATTTTAGCTCACTGTGTCCACTACAAACCTTTCACCAGTAATTATTGGGAGAGCGAATAACATTGTCTTTGTTAGACAATGTTTGTGTATTCGTAAGACATGCCACAAACTAGTAAGCTCAGCACCCGCTCCCGTGATTCAGACCCGCGGCTAAATGTGTGCTTAGTTACCACCTAGTTCCTTACTCCCCGCAGCCAGACGGTTCTTTCTGAAGTACGGAGGCACCAATCAAAGGTTTAAAGATGTCGCGGACTTCCGCATTGGTGAGGAAAAAGTCTTACAAACACGATTTAAAAGCGCCCTCAAATTAGCCCTGTGAACATGGTCCTTTAACTTCAGTACTGAAGCAATTTGGTGAACGTTGCCCATGCTTTCGGTATCCACAGATTTACCAGAGCTATTTCGGTATAATCACAGTGTATGCGGCTGCCAATAACACACCTAATTTCTTCATTCTGTAGTTTCAGACGAGCGCCACATGATGAGTAATCCTGAAGTAACACCTCGAAATTAGAAGATGTAAAAGGACGTATCGGAATATGGGATTACTTCAGATGTGCTGTTAAGAGTATTTTGCACAGACAGCTAGTCGTCAGACAAAACATTGTGCTGCCCTAATCATTCGTTTCCATTTATCTCTTTTTAGACCTGATTTTGATGCATTCGTGATCCCTTCTAATGAAACCAAATCACAAGTTTGAACAAAAAAGCGAAGGACCAGCCCTGATGGACTTAACTAGTCTTGACGAAGTTTATAGACGACTCAGTGTACAGTCTAAAGTGACATGATGTTTGAAAGTATGGGGAACGAAGAACAATCACGATGTTCAAGCGAGTCCCTTCAGGGCTGAGATTATTTAGAAAGACTGATCTACCTGTAGATTTGAAGCCCTTTTTAAGGCTGAGAACAACCACGGTTGTTTGTCGGCGGTACCTGTGGCACTGCTCAAACATTTGACGCGATTTAAAGATATAGTCGCCGATGATTTTGTATTCTCTCGTAGATTTCATTAGGTTACCAGATTTCTGCTTTTACATCTGGTGCCGTGTCGGTAGTACATTTTTAAGCGACTGGAAAAGGCTTGGAACTACTCAAGAGGTTATCGTTTCGGGGGTCAGCAGATTTATTACGCAAGTGGTGAGCAGGCAATTACCCTGCTTTGTTTTGGAATGGGGAGGATAGTGAGTATCCAGAACTGTGTAGTCTTCTTGATTTCATTTCGAACCTCCCCTCCTAGCTGACAGGTTTCTTCGGACTATAGATTTAGGGAGACCTTTAACCTTGCCGCCAGAGCCTTACCACCGGTTCTTGCCTTTTGATGTGAATAGGGCAACAGAAACCATAATCGTTCAAATGTAGCACCATTTCGGTGCCCAGCTGTCACGCCACCCGAAGGAAGCACAAAGGCTGGGATACTGCCAAGCTGCCCAAGCCTAGACAGTAGGAGTCGAGAGGCAGAGATTGGGTTCGAACCACAGACCTTCCGGTCACTAAATTCGTGCATTAATCACTGAGCCCTCCTGTCCCCAGATGAATGGGGATAAGATACTTGATCTTTGTGTGCATATGAAGGTTTACCTAGGTGTTTCTGGCTACGAATGCTTTTGGCAGGACAAGAAATGTGATCACTTTCTTTAAATATTCATTAGGACCAAAACTGCACGCTGCGGAGCGACTTCGATGACGATGCGAAATATTATTCAGTTCCTCCATGCTCCCGGACTGTTTTCCAGAGTATGCTCGAGGAATTATTCAGAATTTATGATTGGAAAATTCAGCTCCTAGTCCGCTCTGAGAAGTTCCGCACGGCATGACCACCTAAGAATGAATTTTAACAACCCCTGACCTGTAACTCATCCGAATCAGTTCGTAATCTGGGCTGACAAACTTGCTGAATATTTTCTTGCAAACAGACTTAGTAATCGCAACAGAAAGCACCACTGTCTGATTAATGCAACGTGATCTTTTTATCTTCCGCATTGAGATGGCATCAAATGAAATGCCTTCATCGCTCTTTAGGAAATCATGCACATCTTTTTCTGCATGTAGCGATGGATACCTTATTCCTGCACCCAACAGTGAAAGTGGAGAGAGGTTTCAGTTTCCGCGATGATCCGGGCAACTGCAGCGGACTACAACAGTAAAAGGCACTAAACTAAATCGGATTTGACCAATTTAACCGGTGTACCCATCAGACTTTTAGAAAACTAGTTGAAATTGGAGCATGCGTGGGATTGGGGTAGATTGGTCCAACTGTAGGAACATGCAAGAACATGCAGGAGTTTATGAAAGTCTGTGCACCTGTTCGCATCAATCAATTATCACGCCACACTTCACTGGTCTCCAGTTTATACATGAGTAAACTGCAAACTAAATTACAGCTGAACAACCATGAATATGCCATTCGGGGAGTATGGGAACAAGCCGACACACATATATACATTTAACCCACGCTTCTTTTTAATTTTTTGAGTACCTACTGGCGCCACCAAGTTCTTCTGGGGCACCGCCTTTTATAAGTAAACTGATAAAATCTCTCGTTTGCGCATAAAAACTGATGCACGCTTAGTCATCTTATGACCTTGGTCTCATTGGACTTCTATAAACAGGATCGCCTCAGAGTCAACTTGTTTTTAAATCAGAACAGTGGATGCGAATCGTTCAGGGAAACGTTTGCAAAACGAGCGCATTTTCACCCGGACAACAACTCAGACTTACTGGCCAGTTTGTAAGATTCTCGTCGCTTGGTGAACAAAAAATGACAGTGAATTATAGCTGTCTCGTTGGTCAAATCCCCGGTACTCCGTGCATGCCTTTGTTTCGCATCGCCTTGTGAATTCATGAATTCAAACGGTAGAGAAAGACTCGCTTTTGCGTTGCTAATTCGATAACACTATTTGCCGAAGCTTTGGGGACAAAACTCAATTAGCTTGGTGTTGCCACTCCTTGGAGGTTTGATTGGGCGGGGTAGTTCATTGTGAGTTGTTCAAGCAAGGCTGTGATATTGGGTGGGGTTGAGCTGTTGGGTCGATCAGGCAAGACATAAACAACGTTAGCAACAAAATCAAACGAGACACCAGGCTGACGAGCGGATATTGAGCAGGAGGAGGAGGAAGACGCGGGCGAAAAAACGAAGTCAGAGGAAAAGTTGTTATCAAACAGGATTCACGAACGCGATTCGGCAGCACCGCACACACACACACACACACACACACACACACGGGTCGGCAGATCGGGATCGTGATGGAAGGAGGCGAAATTCGGTGAGGAAGTGAGGGATTAGAATTAGGGTAATTGATTTTCGGTCTAATTAGAATAAATTGATGAGAACTTGGGGAAGACAAGGTGCGTTCTGTCTTCGTGTGCCGGCGTGGTCTGTTTTGGCAGTGGAGGAAGAAACTCCCCAGCACGGAAGTAACTTATGAACGTGGCCGTTAGAGACAGGGCGCTCGGAATGGCCAAGTTTTTCCATCTGGGGTTCCCAGAACGTTTTCTGAACAGTGAATGTGGAATAAATATCTCCCAGGATTTCGTGCACAATAGTCATGCCGTTCATCTGACAGACGGCGTGAGGAAGAATGGTGGACGTTAGGTAATGGACAAAAGTAAAAACTAAATTCGTCATTAGAAAGGAGTCAGTTGTGTGACACAACTGCACCTTGAGCGGACCGTACACCATCAGATCACATATTCTACAAGTAATTCATTAGTTCGCTTGAACTTGTGGAAAACAGATAGGTGCCCGTTAGAGCTTGCATTAAAGATACTCCATTCTACGCTTTCAGAGGGTGGCAAAGCTATCCGCAAAGGATATGGGGTCAAAGAGAGAAACCGAACCTCTTTCGCAAACTGGTCACCGGGTTAATCAAAAGGCTTTTTTCAAATGACTACATGCAGTAAGATCCCGAAACTTCCGTTCGTCTGAGAGGTTTTGCCTACAAAACTTCATGGGCCAATACTACTTGCTCCGATATTTTGATTCATTGCCTGTTGCCTGAACTATGCAACAACAATTCTGACGTCACTCACCTGTCGGTTTTAATCCGTTTCTAACTCACTTCCCGCTTTTTCCGCCCGGCAGCTGGAAAGAATGAAATAAATGTTTATATCCAGCGTTCTTCTGCCTGTGAGGATATGAAAGCAGACATCAGAAGAAAGTTTTGAATCAGTATGTGTCTACTAGCGTTCACAATGTTACAGTGAAAGGGCTGCTCCCTGTGTTGTTCGTGGCGATTCATCGTTTTCAGTCATGGAACCCATTGAGGGTCTATCATTCCAGGAGGCTTTTGTTGGCACTGTTAGATTAAGATACGATATATATTCCAGCTAATTAGGATGTGGAATGTTGCCAACCTCAATCTAACAACCAAAAGGAATGAATAAATAGGAATCTCGGAATCTGCATTGGATTTTCGTCGTGCAAGTAGAGCACTGAACAGTCGATCTATCCTTGTTAAGAATCGACAGCAATGCACATCTCACGGATCTCTAGGTAAATTCGAACTCCCAGGCTTCCATTTAGCGTTGGACAACCAGTGACTAATCCGCCGTGGGTTTACTCGCTGTCGGACAGGCCTGAGTGCCACTCACCGACCGGTTTCGCAACTTACATCGGACGACCACGTGTTGACTGGCTTTTTGAGTGAAACATCCCAACTTTGATTAGGAAGGGGTCGTCTCTCGATCGTTCAGTTCACTTCAGTTAGTCTCTAATCAGCCGGCCATATTGCTACTCCAAATAGCATCTCGAGGACTATGCATCGTTCAGTGGACGAAATTTCACTGGAAAACCTGAAAGTAGCAGATCCTGAAAGGACCTTAGTTTCGGTGATTCAGTGTAGCTGCGGAACTGGCTGAGGTTACTAAATAAGGTAACAGGATGCCTGAACATAGCTCACATCACCACTTGGAGGGTGAGGGGGAAAAGTTGTGCATAAATGCGTTTCTACTCTAGGTCTTCCTGGTGGGGTGAGATCCCGGAAGCAATAGACAATTACGTAGCGCAACGAGGACTTCCGTGCTGAAGTCGAATGCGATTTAAAACCACAAGTTATCCTGTGCGAGCTAGTCAAAGAGGTCCACAACTTCCAACCCATCGCTACGCACCATTATGCACCCTAACAACGCACTGATGAGGTCACCCCGATTGGTGATGGAACGTTTACAACCAAACTGCCTAACTCAGCGAGCAAGCCAACGACCATCTACACTATCTGGTCTCATGGTGAGTTTTCTATAAGTCCCGGGTTAGCCGTAGTCCACCAGTGCAACTAACCTAATACCAAGTGCTGCGTACGGTTGGTAATCCACCACGGGGCCGGTCTGGTGTTGTAAATTTGCTCATCTGAGTCACCAAAACTCACAAAACTTGTGTACATCATTTCATCTCCTAACTACTTTTTCTTGGTATGGAAATATATGGTGATTTAAAGACGCGACACACTTAGGTCGGTTGTAAAATTGATGTCATTTTCCGAAAGTAACTTGCCTATAAATCTAGTCGGTCGCGCCGCGCTTCTAAATAGCATATCCATGTGTCCGTACGTGAACCATGCTTAATTGCTTAAACAAAGCACAAACCAGATCACCGTTAGATCTTATCACGTGACATTCTCATTAGGTTTTACAAAAGGACAATAGATCATGCCAACTATGTCTAAGTGAACTCGATCTAGTAAGATTTTTCGACACTGTACTCATCTTGTTTTCCAAGAGAAGACAGCTGGACACCCTTATCATGTTTTGAGATCAGCAAGGCTTAAGAAATGTGTGTTAGAGGTTCTGCGGTTCAATTTCCGAGCAGCTGAACCGTGCTGATGAAGATTTATGGAAGCTACCAATAAATTATAGGATTTCGAGTTCCCTTCGTAACTCATTTCTAGGGCATTCGGAGCTAACGGCCAAAATTAGATAGGTTAGTTTCGGGCTGATGTGCATCATCAGGGTTTGTAAGGATACATGTGGGTTCGCTGAGGACAGACAAGACATTATAATGCTCATTAGTACACAACAACAAATTTTGCTAGCATGATACGCTCACAGCTATATTTTCTGGATTGATCAAGAGGGAGATAATCACAGTGGTCGGTACTTTTTCAAAGGTCATTCTTTAACAACTTGAGCGGACTACTGGTGTTTCAGTCCATGCACCGTGGAGTAAGCAAGTTTCCGTAGTTGTTCGTTACAAATGTACCTTTCATTTGAAACAAAGAAAGAAACCCAGCTCGTCCATTACTTGTGAAAGGAAAAAGGCCTTCGCTGCGGAGTTATTCATTAGAAAATGCCAACTGAACAGCTACAGACTAGCGGACAGGGAAGCAAAACTCTCATATGCATCTTGTTTACAAAAACGGAATATCCATCTTCTCATTGAACGCGTCCTCCTGAAATTTCCTGGATATTCCATGACTGTTGCTCAAATCCAAGGAAATGTTACAAAGCGATTCCACAAATTCCGTAATAGATCCCACTTTTTAAGAGACGCAAGGCGGATTTACGGGAAAACATACTACTCGCATACTCTCCCATCAGTAGTATCACCGTTACACCCGTATACTCCAGAACATACCATGTTAAGGTATTCAAACTAAAAATTAGTATAATAGCTAAAAAATTATTGACTATCTATGAAGTAATCAAGCATAATGCTGAAATGTTTTGTTGAATTAACCCTCGTGGCAACCGACCAACACGCGAGGTTGTATTCTTTTAGTAATATGTGCTAGTTATCCTTCGGCAACGTTTAGTTATGCCCTGATAACATACTCAGTAAATATCATGGATTGCTCATACCAGGACACCTTTGAAATATTTGTGAACAGTCATTCCGCGACTTCCTTTATCAAGGGTCATCGGGGTTCCGTTAGAAGCCTAATCACACGTCACAAAATCAGCTAGGGGCTTGACTTATTATTAGAGGAAGGTAGCATCATTACGCCGGCCAAATGATCAGCAAAGAAGTACTTTGCCAAATATCTGAACCACAGATTTTTCTGCACAAAAGATAACATACATGTATCAGGGCTGCTGTGCTTAATTGTTAGGTAGATGCTCCTGAGTTCCCATGAAACGTTAACTTTCGCAGAGTCTGACAAGAAGGTGACTTGAAAACTGATCAGAAAATTGTTACCAAAAATTGGATAGAACGCCGGACTCTGATAGCTACATCACTATGTGTTTGGTAGTCAAGAGGTACCGGCCGAGATAAACGCAGACAGGCTGTTCACGTGAAAGTAGACTGTTGACAGTTGAGAATGCATCTCATGGCTTTCCACACTTAACTGTTTTGATGTGAGCCTCCTCAGGCCAGTGTGCGATGGACTGCTTGTAGGTTCTATTTAGAGGGCAACAAACACAGAGAAATAAGTTCGTCTTACACAACAGTTGATTGTTCCAACCAAGCCTACTGCGCGGTTTCTAGTTATGCCAACCAACCGCATTTTCTCCATGAGGCCACGATTCAAAACGAGGATTAGGTAAAGTCATTTCGCATCCATCAACGTCAAAAGTTTACTTCTGGGAAAATGGTAAGAACTGGTAAGCACTGGTGAGAGTAGAGTTGCCTTGGAAAGCTTTGCTGTTGAAAGGAATTGGTGGAGTATGGTTGTCTAGACAGATTTGCGACGTTTTCTTCTGGATAACCGGTTCACTAAAACACGTGTAGCCGCCGACTACCTATCCATGGCAGGTATTTGGACAATGCACTTGCCAACTATCAGTCGATTTCAGCGGCCAACGTAGTATTACTAGGGAGTAATATTTATCTGGGCATATGCTCCCCCTAATCAAGGTGTATGATTGCAAGATTACCTTAAATACGAAAGCGCTGTACTCTGGTGCCCTCACTTTGGCTGGAACTATGAACTGTAGAATATCATCTCAGGTCAATAGATTTGAAGCTACAGTAGCACAGATAGTTCTTGGTGGAACGGTGACGTAAGTATTTGTCTCCCTATACCTCAGACTAATTCACTACTCTTCCGGTGACTGCTCAAGTTACGAGACTGAACTATTCTGTTTTATACAAAGTCGACTCTATGTTAACTGTTTTTCTATAGTCGATTTGTTCACATTCACTTCTGGGCTTGATGTTGAAATTTGTCCCCGTTTGAACTGAACAACATTTTCCCGTTTAATTTGTCCGATATCGCACTGCCCTTTCTGTGCCATCCTGTGTTGCTAACTGCCCAAGGTTCAATCTAGCCGTAAGCTCTCCGTTGATTGTCCCCATGATTTACTGTTAATTCCTTATAGAACCACGGTCTACCTATCTATACTGTCTGCCCACGTCTAATTCAATATATTGTTCATTGTCCAGTTGCGACTACTGAACAAACGCAGGTTAAATTCGTAGAATTCGGTTTAATACAGTTATTACTGACCGTCCGTCGTTGAATTAGAATACACGTTACCTGTCAGCTAGGACACCGAGATCATGCGTTTAGGCGAATTAACCAATTCCTTGCTTTGAGATCACGGCCTTAGCGAAGGACCGTACAGTCGGATAAAGTAATCGTGGGAAAGTGCAACTGCCATTAAGTCGTCGACAGCTGATGTAAATTTTTTATCTGGAATGGCGCATTGATTTCTTTGAAGCAACTAGTATTTTCTGAGTTTTGCACCGCTATTCAGAAATCAAGACAAGTGTGGATTGGGAAGAAACATGGTGTTTACCGGTAGGTCCTGTAACCATCAACGTATACCGATGGGACAAGCAAACAGTTATTGCCACCCAGTATCTTTATGACTCAGGCCGTTCCATACATTGCAGGGTGCAATGTTTACCACGAAAATTTTAGTTAACCGATGAAACCTGATGTTGATTTGCTCGCTGTTACACGGATGTGAATAGGTAATTGGCCGAACACAGAAGAAAGCTCCCTACAATCATGTAACACCAACTAACGTGTATTTTTTCAAAATGGAATCTTTGGAGCGTAAGAGAGCTGCATATAATCGCGGAACTCCAGGCTACTCTGAGCTCTCTTGGCGTGCCACCGAAATACAGTCTACCAAAACAATGAAAAACAAAATATGTCAACCGTCGTCACTGAGTATACAGACCATGTCCAATTGAACCCGTAAGAAACGACACATCTTGAATCCCATCATTTAATCATTTCATTAGGCCCCCCTCAGAATCAACATGCGAAGATATGATCTCTTCCGACATTTTCATTGACCAATCGACTGATGTACTACCGCACCAAAATTTTCCTCTGGTAGTCTCCCAAAAGCCAGTGCGAAATTACACCAAAATAAACTGATATCAAGGAAGTGGGATCCCTGAGATAGGGCGTTACTTGCCTCTAAGTGTAAAAGTTTATCGGAATTCTGTCTATTTCTCATTCTGAATTGAGTTTGTAAGCGTAAGAAGGTATGACTTTTTTTCTGTATAGTTTTCTATCCAAGAATCACGTCTGACAGAGTGCCTTCCGTTCATTTTGTTTGTTGTTGACTTATTCATCTTCGACTCTGGAGATCTTCCATGCATACACCTTGTCATAGATCTCCCACCGAAAAATGTGAGCAGCCGATTGACGATCTTGCCAATTTTGGGGCTAATGAACCGGGTCTAGACCAGAAATTTCCTTGATCCCACCCTATATTTAAATGTCAAAATGAAGCTATGTGAACATAGTGGCTCATTTTCAAGTACGGTCGCCGTCGATGGAAGGCTGAACGAAATGTTGGCGAGTAACCGATCCACCACTTGAGACTTCAGCTAATGCGGGTGATGCGATTTTACATTATAATTCGCTCTCTATTATCCACTTACCGCAAAATTGTTTTCCGTAGACTTCTGAACTTAATGGTTCTGAGGAGCGAACAAAAATTCATAGCACGGAGTCCAATGAACGAAGTGATATAGGTAGCCGCCAGAGCAGAAAAGGAGGCATGGGAAAGCAAGCATTCAGAGAGTGGTCTTAGAATCAACCGAGTTCATATGTGGAGGACGGAGGTTATCAGTAAAAATATGAAGTTAAATTTCAATATATAAGAAACCATCCACTGAAAAAAACCAAATCCTATGTTAATTCTTTCCCAACCCACTAATTTTCGGATTCAGTCATTAAACCAGCAACAATTGTGTATCCTAGTTAAAAGGATGCGGTTGTTTGACTTTCTGCTGACATCTCGAATCTACGTCGTGAACATGACTTCTTAAATACATAGGTCACCCCTAAACACCACGTTTGCCTGACTAGATGTCGATCACTGGTAAAAATTGTCTCTCAGTCACAAACCCTCTGAATGATCTTCCCCGAAGGACCACGGTAGCCCCATATTCTCGTCCTATTTAACAAACGGTAGTCGGCGATGTCACAGAACCGAAGTAAAACAACCGTTCTTTTGTCAGATGACATTCGAAAGAGTAATCACTCCCCCAATGCAGTCAGAGTGCGAGCCACACCAGGGGTCCATTATTGTGAAATCACTCAGGAAAGAAGCTGCCTCCGGTAGGGCCGAAACTTCCCTTACCTGAGAGCCTTTCTTCAGGAGGGTCCCTGCACACATCAAGGAATTCTTCATAGCAGAATAACTAAGACGTAATAAACGAATAAGCATTCTACCCGTCAGACCTGTGGGATTTCAAACAGTGCGTTTACCACATTTAAAACGGCCTCACTCACGAACCAGCATTTTACGAGCCTGATTTGTCATGAATCTAAAAATTCAGTATTCCTACTGCAAAAGGGGGCATTTAGTGAGTCCAACCATCCTTGCGCCCTATCTTCACTTATATATTGATCGCTGACTTCTAACTTTCTTGATAAAATCCTCTAGTATGTTCGGTTTCAACTTAACAACTGTTTACCGATCAATATGTATGAATTTCTTAAAGTGACTTGTCCAGCCATCATCGCTGGCGCTAACCAGTTATTTGATATTGATTCTGAAGAGGCTATCGGACTGGAATGAGTTTAGCAAAGCGCTTGGATGCTGAGATAACGATTGTTCCCTTCCCCTGAAAATCGTTTTATCAGGATCGGTTTGTCTGCCGCTCATACGTCTGACCGATGAGAGATCGAAAACGGACTATCTTCCAGTGTAATGCTCTACTTTCTATCTTGCTAGACTGGTAACGGTTACTGAAAGCCTACCTACTACTAATGTGTACAATGGACTTTAGAGAGACAACAAAACTGATGCCGCTTGCGCTTTGGTTTAATTCACATAAAAATGAATCAACCTTAGGTTTTTTTGAGATCGATTTCGGTGTACTCATGTCTTCATATCTCTTGATCCCCTCTTGTAAATTCGATGAAAACCTATTGCTGCAACCCAAGAAATCAGTAATAGGCCAGAAAGCTTTTCTCGGACGCAGAGAAGAGGGAGGTAAACATAGAGACTTGCTCTTGTCAATTTTATGTCTTTTCTTGTTGTAAAGTGTCTCGATCAGAGTATGGTGCGACCTGGTGTTGGTTCCGAGGTTGATTTACGGGGCCCATATATTCGTCGAAACCATGTGGACGCTCACAACAATGAGGTTGATTAACAGAGACAACTTACAGTTTTCCTACCAGCTCACGCAGTAATTCACCCACCAGGCAAAATATTTATGGTACCACGACAATCTGTCGCCCGACCAAGTATGTACGAGTGCACAGAAATACCGGTTCTGACAAACTTAGCCACGGTTTGGACAGATATTCGTGTTCATCATAGGTAGTTGTGGATACTTCGTGAGTGGAAAAGAGGAGAAGAACGCATAAACAATCAACTAACTACAAGCTGAATCGCGACAGATGAACCTTAACTGACTAACCCAAGTCCCACCCGTTGCGGATGGTCACCAAACCCGTATTAGATTACGTAAATCGTCAAGATTCGCTTATTACGGAAACCGAGCCCACCGTAATATACTGAAAACTTTAAGCAGATCAACTAGCATATTGTTGGTCCGATATTTCTATCAAATGGCACTGATGAGCTGCATCAAGGTCACCAAAACAAAAGGAAATCGGAACCTTTTACTCGTACACAACGGTCCCGATAACTTAATCAAGGAAAGGATGCCGTCTATGAGTAGCTGAGAATGGTGCGTTTAGCATGGACTTTAAGGGGTCGATATCGGATGCCGTCAACGTAAATAAAACACCAGGAGGGATATTTTGTCTGTCTTGGATTGGCAATCGCATAGCAGTGCTGCTAAGACGTAATAATCCAGGTACGTCCATCCTGTGCAAGCTTCGCGTTTCAGAGTTCCAAAGTTCAAACTAAGACAAGGGTAGGTATGTGCACTTCGAGCTTCGTGTCTAGTAGTTCAGGATGATTACATCAACAGAGGTGTTGGACAGTTCCAGAGATGCGACTGGTTTCTGCGTAAAAACCTGATTTTACATGTTGGCTTGGGGCATGGCACCTAAGATGACATCACACAAGGGTGATTTTCTAACGAAAACGTTTGATTTCATCTCTCGTCTTCTCATTCAAGTGGGCAAAATATGTACTCAATTGATTATTTAATAATCGAATCTTCCTGAAATTACGCTATGTGACGCGTTTTCATCCAAAACACGTGAGGAGACGTGAAGTGTTGTTTCTTTACCAACAGCATTTTCACAGTACCATAATCCTCCGTGGTCCCCAGCGAATGCTTCTGCACTGCAATAGCTACAATCATAATTACTGGCTTTTTCAATGTCAATCTAATCCATTTCATCGCAACAGTAACGTCAATTTCGCACTTACGTTATACAGGAACTTTAAAGTGAGACTACATTATTCTCTCAAAGGTATTGTTTAACACTAGTTGTTCTGCAGACAAGATTATTACGGGTGGTTTTCGATCAACAATACCAGCAACTTTCCTTTTAAGCTCACATTGTCAATAACCAGTTACTTCCAAAATACCCGACGATTAAGTGCCTGCAAATATGGCTGTTTTCAAACACTAAAGCGGTCTTTAGCGAGTCTTGACAATGGTTTCTGCATCCATCTGTGAGCATAAAAGTAACAACTCTAAATATTTCCCCTCGTTGTAGGCACTATTCCATATTTGTATTACCTCGGGTGTTTTAAGTGCACCGGGATATATTTCAAGATCGAAAATGATTACGAACAATCACCCATTCAACTTTTTGGAATAGGTACATCATTGCATTGTAGCTGGATCCAGTTTCATTTCGGGACACGGTATCATCTCAGAGTGACCCATCATTATTCCACGTTCTTTTAGCTGGCCTGATATTTTGCTGTAGGCACAATTGTGACCGATCACTTGCATTTCACGCTAGAGAATATCATTAATTTTGTCACGATCCTACTATATCCTCAGCAGGATTTTTGACGACATATTGGTTCTCTATGCTGGAAATTATCTTTCGAGTGCATGAAGTTTTTACCAATTCTGCAAAGCTGTTGGACGACCAGGGTATCACAGAGTTCATGTAAGCAATCTGCTTTTGTCAAACACTTAGATTCATGAGAGTGAAAACGATCAGTAGGGGACAATAGGAAACCCTTACCATATTAATAATAACTGTAAACTCATGGGGAATACTACTCACAAGGCTGTTGAAAGCTCGTCGGCAGTTCCCTACTGGTTTCTCCCTTCTTGTGGTTTGTCGGGTAGAAGAGTTTCCATCAACCTTTTGTTCTGCTTGAACCTAACTTGCATTGATTTCGACAAATTCACTGGTTTTCACATCAGCCGGGTTTTCACTGAGTCTCTCACCTGAATCTCTCCTTTATGCTATTCCTCAAATGAATGTGTTGTCCATAGGCCGCCTTATGTTACAGTTCGCATGAATTCGCATGATATTTTCATAAAGGAAACTACTCACAAACCAAATCGATTTACAAATGAGTACATTTGTGTAAACCCATGACTTTTGTGACAGACATGTTTTTTCAGCTGCGCGCGTTCTTCGAACAAAAGCCGCATTGGCGTGCTCTTACCCCGCCGTGTCCTATAATTTCAAACTTTGCCAAGCAGGAAAACTTACTTCCACGAATAGTGTCTGGACTTCGTTCGGTCTGTTCCTGCGATTCAACTGGATTAAGTTGATTCCAAGAAAAGCTCATTTAGGACTTCACTCTCAACCAACCTCTGTTTGCTGATGTATTAGTTATATTTTCTATGCATAAATTATAGATAAAGGTAGACAAAATGGTGCAAACATTGAAGAAATTAGAGGTTTATGTCTGAGTATTAAAGGAATAATCATATTGTGCTTTGGTTTTTGTAACGTGTTCCAGATGCATATCTGAAAAACAACTGAAAAGATGAAAAATTCGCATACCCACGAATTGGAACACAAACACATGTATGGGCGGGATCGAATTGTACAAGCTGGAACACGAATGGTGATATTGACGTATGTGCCACAAGAACCGTACGTAATGTGGTTTTCTGGGTGTGCAAACCCAGCGGTAACTGGCGACGGGGATAAGTAAACTGAAAGAAATGATGCACACTGCTCCGGGATGATAAATTGAATATTGATGTTCCAATTTGTATACTTTGAGTTTTTTCTTCAAAATCTGCATCGGTGTTCGATGACAACTTCGCGACATATACTGCAATGTACTGCGCAACACCTGCGAGGGGAAGGAAATCGAAAACTTCTACAATTGGTGATGTCCCAAACATGGATTAGATTTGCAGTCCAATAGCAACCGTGACGATATTGGTTTAATCAAGACAAATGTTCTCCTTCAAGATATCCTATGCCAGTAAATTGCTAAGTCTTCTGCATCATAAAAGGGGAATTCCTGGTCCTCACACTCATCCACCCAAAAAATTATACCCTTTGGTTATTACAACTCTTTGTCATTATAGCAGTTCGGCTTAGCTTAGTGAGTTATAGTCCTCTCATGCTTTTCGTACTAAACAAAATATAAATGAGCAATGTTTAGGGCATATGGCATGTCTTGAATTTGCAATGAATTTCGTTCAGCCGTAGCACCCTTTCAGTGTCTGGCTGCCGTCTCATCCGAATGAAGCACGAGGGCTGGAATATTGCCGGGCTCCCCAAGCCCAGACGGTGGAAATCATGAGGCAGAGGTAGGGTTCGAATCACGGAATTTCTGGTCAGTAAATTCGCGTACAAACTAATGATCCATCTCGCCCGCTAAATTATCAAATACTGAACCGAACCCAGTAAAAAGCACCGGAAATAGTGAATAAAATGGTATCAGGTCATTTAAATCAGATGAAAACATTACGGTCTATTAATATGAATATATTGAACTGTGTTGCCCACTAAGCAAAGGGTAAGACAATCACAAGAGCATCAAAAAACGTGTTGTTTGTTGTTGATCGGGAAGGCTAAGATAAGCGAACACGAAAGAAGGACAGACTATTCCAAATAACTAAGTTTAAATGGCTCCGAATATCGTTTGCACTTGGAAGACAAGAGTAATATCGACAAACACTTTGACGAAGTTCCGCCCGCTCTGTTGAATTCGGCGGATTGCTGCACACCGACTGCGCAGGGGATTTTAAAGTGAATAAATGATACTTCACCAACTAAGTATTAAAGGTTCCCGCTCGTAATATTCATTGTCGCAAGCAACACGGAATAATCTTCGATAGAGTGCCTGATAAAGATACTGTGCTAAAAGAATTATTTACTCAGTCCAGTCAAAGTCCGTCGGTTAATCACTTCATCAACAGGAGAAGCCAGATATTTTGAGGGCGTTTTGTATTACTATACCGTCAATTAGTGAATATTGACAAATGTTGTCCTAGAATGAGTCATATTGGTGTTTTGCCAAACAAAAGGGGTTGGTCTTTATAACGAAATGGCGAAAAGTAAGGTGCATTTAAAACAGTGGATGGAAGCATGCCGCATACTTCGATAACTCACTTCGGAAATACACTCGTCCTTGAACTATATAGTCACAACAGACCTTCAAGGATTTAGCAAGTTAGGGTAACCGACCAGGTGTCGCTTTAGGTCTTCGTACACACGAATGCACACTGTACAACTCCTATCAGTGAGTAGTGTGTATAGACCGCAGGTGTTTCGGGAAATCCTACTTAGAAATGTGCACTAACTCCTTGGACGCACTAAAATTGCCTTTCCTCTCTGCCCGTCTTGATCAGAGAGTCTTATCAGGACTAGGCTGAGCACGAGAGTTTCCGAAAGTGAAGTTACTGTGGCAATCTAGTCACATGGTTTACTAATATACCTCTTAAAAATTTCCATACTCACCAGAAGAATTTGCAATTG
This sequence comes from Opisthorchis viverrini, assembly GCF_000715545.1. Lineage (NCBI taxonomy): Eukaryota > Metazoa > Platyhelminthes > Trematoda > Opisthorchiida > Opisthorchiidae > Opisthorchis > Opisthorchis viverrini. Next base: position 2,766,730 of record NW_008751675.1, read on the forward strand.
CAGTTCCGTTCTGTTTCATATTGCACTGTTTCGTAACCCCGATCACAACACAGCCGACTACAAGAGTTTGGCGCATCTATCGAACTGGCGTTGCACAAGCGTCCCGCAATCCCCAGGTGACCTGAAAGGGAAAGAAAATGTATTTAGGCTACAATATTTCACTGCAGGTCGCAATGTAATATGCGTTATAGCCTGACCAGTGTGAACGTAGTCAGCAATACAGTCCCGTGGCATTTTGACCCTGCAAATGCATGAGTCTGTGGAATACGAAAGTTTTTATCTAAAACTGGCACATCTCATTGTCATGACAAACACGACTAACGCAACCTTGGTCGTCCCGATCCACTTTTTTCAATGAAACCGGGTGTATATCAAACGACCATTCGTGCCTCACTGCCTATGGGACGCAAGTTAATCGACAACGGCTAGCTTAGGTTCCGCCCCAAGAACAGAGCTGAGTGTCTAGCACATGGCCCAGAAAGATATGGTGGATAGACATGGCGTAGATATATTTTATGGAAACATCCAAATAGCTTCTGTTATCGGGAGACTACTCCCGATCTCAGTTAAATCTGTCGTTTCTGCACTTCTTCCAAAGCGATTCGGTGCACAAAAGCAGTTCCTTCGAAAAATGTAATGAAAACAAGATGCGTTTGTACATTGATTGCCGTTCTCGTTAACCATAACTTTGCTTGTATTAGAGAGTTCATCTCCACATAGGTGCACCTTGGTGTTTATATACAGAATAAGGTTGACAGAATTTCTGCTAATAGGTCTACCCGATGGAATAAAAACTAGTAGTATGTTATCCAAGGTTTTCAGCAACAGTAGTCAAATGAAATGAATCCCAGATCTTTAACCTCACTAGTATAGATGGTTGTAGAATGTGTAGAATTCACACTCGTATCACTTTTACTTGAACAGTGTTTGCATACACAAATAGAACACAGGGTCTTGTAGAGCTTGTGAGGCTTGCAAATTAGTAAAAACAACGAAGTCTTACGGGAAAAGCAGCCCTGTGGCCTGCTAACCGGTCAATAAACTCGAAAGATGGTTACTAATGTAATGCACGCATGGGCGTATAAAGTTTACCATGTAAGTATACTCTAAATGATATTGAGCTTGCTCACCATGACACAGCAACGAGCCATGTAACATTGCTTCTTTCACAGCATCTTGCATCGTAAACTGTCGACTAATCACTGCCAGATTTTTTTTTCAGTTATAGCCAGATTCATCTTTAAAAAACTCTATGGCAAGTGCCGTGTTAGTTCTGAGCTAAATATCTGATTGCATAAATAGATGCTTGGAGGTATGAAGGAATGCAATCTTGGTCACTAACTTATTCGACAATGAACGATTCTCAAGGCAGTCATGACCTATTACGAACAATCAGATATGCATGAAGAAGTGAACAACTACGATGCAGTTTTATCGCCTAGTTACAAGCATATTCTCTTGAGCCCAATAGGTTCGGCATGTGCGCAATCCGTGGAGAGGAGGTTGGAGCAACGACCGAAGAAAGACAGTCTGTCTTCTGCAGGATTGCACCTAGGCTACAAAGAACGCTGTTTCCCCCATTTTTGGAACTCGGGTCTTGCTTTGGAAAGGTCTATTTCGGGAACAGTAATGTACGCAAACATAATCGGTTTGCTCATGTGATTCCTGATCTAAATTGAAAGAAGTTCACCCAAATTTTGATCGTAGTTAAGGCTCGAACTTACTGGCCGGAAAATCGCGGTTCGAACCAGGCCTCTGCATCTCCACTACTCCCATCTAGGCTTCGGCAGAATCTTGAGCGATATCTCTGTCGCCGTGTTTCCTCCGGGTAGCGTGGCTACTGGGCACGAAAAGGGTGCCATAGATAATTCAAATAAAGTGTCTTCGAAAACCCACCAAATCCCTATCTGATTGGCCCTTCCGAGGGTACACTTCAACTGGACGTTCATCCTCCCAGCGAACAGATAGAATGCAGTTAAGGGTTGATGCACTGGACTCAGTTCAAACGTATTCAAGATATTTTTAGCTTCCGCTACATATTTGGATTTTTTATTTCATCGCAAATATTGACCTGCTGACTTGGCGCGAATCTGATGAACCTAGGAAGCGTGTGCCCAGAAGTCAAGCTGTGCAGTGGAGCACTATTCTTAGAACTAAGTAGTATTTGATGTCCATGTTAGTAACATGTCCTCTAGCTGATAAGCACTTCAATGCTGTTTGTGACAAATACCCAAAAGGTTTTATAGCTAGCGAACATCATAAATCACCAGGTTCATTGTAATAAAAGACCTAACACTCACCGATGGAAGAATCATGGCGACAGTAGTTTGGTGACTCTTCCAGGTAAACTAATTTTGTCTTGGACACTTGACCCATTTCCGGAGCACTTCTTGGAAAGCGTCGGCGCTCCCAGAGACTTGGAATAGGCGGATTCTGTCGAGTCGCCCCAGCTTCGTTTGCCATCGGTGCCACCCAGTTTGACGGCACAGATCGGTGAACTGGCAGGTTACTGATCACACCTCTGCTGGTATATCGACTGTAGGGTCTGGTCTCAAAGCGTTCTATTATGTTGGTAGGGCGTAGTATATCCAGTCTGGGTTCGTAAGTCGCACGGATAGCCTTATCGTAGGCTAGTTTGAGTAGCATACCAACGCGGCGAAATTCATTTACTCGTTGCCAGCAGGTGCGCATTGAGCAAGCTCCACTGACACCATGGCATTTACACTTTTTGATCCTGTTCTTCCAGACCAGCTGCGTGTTATGTGAAAAATTTAACCTCAGATATAACGAGAACAGGTGGCCAGAATATGATCATGCTCAAGCAAACGGTTCACCAAAATAAGCCAGCAGAGATCTCTTCGTAGGAGTTTTAGGCACATTCATACCTCTTAGAACGTAATCAGTTTGGTGTCGCTCTGAATGATAAAAATTCCATCAGATCCTTGCCTGCAATATGGAAAATTTCAAAGTGATGAGCCATAGTTCCAAAAACCGAAAAGAAAATTACGCTCGATTTTGGGTGCCCGAGAGCTCGAGCTGAGTGGTTCTTGCGTTAGCATACTATTCGAATTGCCCGTGGTTCAAACCTAACCCTTGGGTCCCGACTGCTCTTGTCTAGGTTCAGCATTTTGGTAGTATTTCATGCCTCTTCTCAGTGATATGGCAGCTACGCACCGAAAAGTTACTGCAGCTGGAGGACGGACGGACGGACTGTGGGTTACACTCACGGGTTAAATATGCACGAAGCCTTATACAGATCACTAAGACATTAAGTTTGCGAGTTCCACAAAAGCATACCTACAAAGTACAGGAACACGGGGAGTTTCGCCCTCCCAACTTCTAAGTTCCCCATTGGTCACACAATGAGCGAGGTGTTTTTCACATCTTGGGTGAGCGGACAGCAATTAGTGGGACTTGGGGGAAGCCCACGCACTATTCGCTAAACTGATCCTTGGCTTACCGTTATACACCCAAAACGGGTGGACTCAGTAGGTATCCCCCCTGAACAGCTATTCTTAACACGTCACAACGTAATATAGTCACAGACAGTTCCCCGTTGGTCAAAGGTTGTGGTGTATAAAATCTCCATGCACCTGGGGTACTCAGACCACAGCCAGCCAAAACGAATTCACCGAAATGTACCCGTTGTGGAGTCACAAGCGGAGCGGCTGGTCAGGTCAGGTTATTTTACTTACCGTTCTGTCAGTGATGTTCACGCAAACAGTTTCCGTTCACTTTGTATTTGTTTCAGAGTACAAACTGAAAGTGCCGAAGAAGTGAAACACATGTCCACGTTTATGAAGACGATGCTGACGATGTCTACCCTCAGTCGGCTCGTTTGCGTATGTGGTGTTACCAACTACTCGTGCTGGTGAAAACTTTTAACTGGACTAAGCCGACTTTGCCCCAATCGATTTTTTGTTTTGTGGAAGGCTTGGCAGCAGTAGCCTTTTCCGGAAAGTTGTCTGTTAGAAGAGGACCAAAATACCCACAATTTTTGTTGGTTAGAAAACCTTTCTGGATACAAAGATGAATTTTTGCTGAAAATCGAGGTAGCTAAATTGTGGGACATTTAGGTGTCAGCTGAATTCCTCCGCAGGGATCTTTCCCGTCATTGGTATCAATTAGACCGAAGACCAAGAATTGTCCCTGTATGAACATAAAGTCGAATTCAGTTACTTTAAAAGTTGGAACTAAGGGCTGTTTTTTAGCCAGTTGTGTAACACAACCCCGTCAGACGAACGAAAATGGTGAGTTCAGGAATAACAAGCGCAACTGGTCCATTGTGCCCAGACGGAGAAATATAAGGTAGCCAAGTACCGATTTTTATTAACCAGCCAACCGAGAAAAAATAAAATGTCATATTACGGCCAAATTCAGAGTGAGCTTTCCTAGATGGAACGGATATTTTCGGCATCTCCATCTTGTATGGGGCTTAAAGGAACAATTCATCTACTGCACCAAAAGATTTTCAGTTATGTAAACAAACAGAATGGTTTAAAGTTTAAAAATGCAGGTCGGGCAATTGGAATTCTTCATCTGAGCGCTCGTACACCGCTATTAATGACCTGAGTACTAGGTGAGCTTTCCAATGAATCTCCTTGAACATACCAGCAGTAATCGAATCAGTGATTAATTTTCCAACAGCCGAACACCCACTGGCATCAGAATTCTCATGAATTTCTGTAGACTTAATGGTGTGTCATCGGTAGACAAATTAGTCTCAGTTTATCTAAGCAAAATGTCTTCCGACTCAGCAACGCCAAGTATGTAAAAGTGGAATCGCCAGTTTGTTGCAAACAACACTTTAATATTGGAAAATGAATGTAAAATTTTTGAATATCACTGTTTTTTTGTGTCGGTGACGCACTACAGTACAGTGTTGACCTTAATCTAATTCCCACATCCCAGATGTTCACCATAACGGTATTTTCCTGAGATTATCAATTTGGAAAAAAAGCTTGCCAATCTATCCAGCATTCCCATTTCTGCTTTGCGGGCAGTGAACAGCTATGTCGGAGTTGACTAACCGTTACTGGTATTGGAAGAAATAATAGCCCAGATTGCGTGACTACTGATCATTTGGCATACAGGAGTAAAATGTAGCCAAGTCTATTGGAAACCTCATCACTCATTCCCTTGTCTGCAGGTGAACATCGACAGACTATCATAAATATACGGAGAATGATTCAGGCAAACCTCAGTAAAATGAAGAATTTGCTTCGCTCGGAATTCCAGAATCGTTTTCTGCACTACTACCACAACACCCCGAGGAAACCTAACACTGACCAACATCCCTGCAAGTTATACCATTGAAATTAGCATTCTAGAAAGTGCAGTGAAACATCTGCTAAGCGTTACAAATGCAGCCATATTTCTATTTGTGCTTTCTGGTTTCGAAATCGAAGGCTAAGGATATGACTTTGTAGTGGGTAACCGTATAGGTGCAACACTATCGGTCAGGTGAAATGCACAGATGTGTAATCTCCAATACAGCGTTCAGCCAACCTCTTGTGCAAACTGGTAACTGAAGATCTATGCGCTTTTTAGGTGAACTTTCCACATATTTAGTTTCCAAAATACCTGGTCACAAAGCGAGAATAAAATAGGTAACAAGGAAGTCAACGGGTCCAATCTTCCCAAATTTTTTTCACTCAAGATTCGAGTGTTCTGGAAAGTAGTGAAGCATAGTGAAATGAGAGGCTATAGACCAATGTCTAGGTTGCCGTCAACATCAGTTTCGAAGTTTTTTTAACATAGTGGCCGAATAATTAAAATCGCATTTTTTCCTGAAATCACTTAATTGTAAAAAGCCTTCAAAATGCTGACACTGGCACCTGAAACGTCATATTACGTAATCTTATTCCATTGCGCCGTATTTTGACTCTAAGCTGTCCGTATGACACACTACATGGCGCTAAGCTTGCTTAAAAATGTCGAAGCCAAATTAGGTTCTCGACTTTCTCTCTTTGTATTGATTCACCTGTTAGTGTATCACAGAATGCTTTAGTATGCAAGACTGTTGTCGGATAAGAGGTCTAATGTGGTTGGGCCCTGGTTCCTACCAGTTTACAGCATATCACACAAGTCGGTGGTGGTAAGTGGTGAAACAGAGTTCCCAGAAAATTAGATAAGCACAAAATATCAGACAGCAAGATAATCTTGGGAATGAATCACTAAACATTAGGCCATAAAACCGCTTATGACATACACGGACATGGGCAGTCTGTCAGCTGGCCCACTGACAATTTGACAGGCTGAAGCAAGCGTTCCAGTCTCACTCTCTCTCTCTCGTGCGCAGAGGTTGGATTGCTTGTATGACAATTAAAAAACAGTCTACACCACTTAATAGCGTACCTGATTCACACTGCTTCAATAAGTGAACATCCGTCTAGCCAAAGCTTGGGGTTATCAAAAGCGGAAATCTCAAAACTTCAATACAGTGAGCATAGCAAGATCAGAACGCAACTGAATATTACCCGTTTCAAACTCTACCTACAGACCAATCAACAAAATTAACTGCCTGAAAGTCGAAGCATCTACAGAATCATACATCTGACGCTGACTCTCATGGAAAGCTGTGGATCTGTTAGTGGCGTTAGGTCACAGAAAGAACAAAATACACTAGGTTCTTGTGATGATAAATAGATCAACACCTACAGAAGGACCGAATGTGTGAACTGCTAGGATGGATTTAACAATCAACACAGACCGCATTCCTTCAGAAGTACCTCAACTGCCATCCTTCCTGAAGCATCAAAAGTTTTTGGAGTATCTGAACCCCCCATAAACCGCGGGATAGCCCACAAAAACTCGTCCAACATATTTCAAAAGCGAATGATTCGTAACTATGCTTAGTTTGTCTTTAAATCCTGTACAGAAATCTTACATTTCAGCGGCCAAGCTGGTATACAAACGCTGAAGAATGTTCATACCTACATATTAAAAGATGCTTCGCGAATGTTCGTGAGGTCGAATGTTACGATCGCAGACTGGAAAACTTTTAGATGGCGTGTACAGTCAATGGGTTAGATATGAATAGAATAAATTCGATTACACTTGGAGTGAGATGGAAGAATCGGTTTTGCGCCTGACACAATATAACATGAACGTTTGGAGAATTAATACAACTCCAGAAGCTTGATGTTATTGCTCAAAACGTCGACTCTGGCATTCTTTCCAGATGATATATTAAGATAAGCTTCAGGAGGCCAAACAAGTCGTTCGTGAGGTCATCAATCCCAACCGTTATCTGACAGGCAGAGGCGATTTGCACAATTGCAGATGGAACTTCGCCATTTTATAGCATTGAGTGGCTGAAACACAAAACGGACATCCCGGTCTAACCCGCAATCAACAACACCAGTCTGCAACGCAAATCTCGAAAAGTTCGCAGTGAAATAATTGAAGGATTCTGGAATGTAAGCTTTATTTCATTTCGTCTCGTTATATGGACCACAGAGCTCTTGAATACAAGAGCATCCATTTCTGGGTTTTGATTTCGGTTCGTCTTAAATGAGTATATCTATATGGAGAGGAACCTTCTGGTGTTCACGTGACGCTCAAGACATGTACCACTTAATTTAAGATTGAGTAACTAACCTCAGTGGTTTAACTTCGCTAATGCTCAGTCTATCTTACACGCATGTTTCAAACACCGTTACATCTTAGGGACACTAACAGAATTTGACTTTATTCTACAAATTTGAGTGACTATGAATGTCTGCCTTGTGTCTGGTGGTGTTTTGTTGTTGATACAGTTGTGCTAATGCAGCCCGAGTTCTGCAGTGATATGTCAAAGTTTCCTGAATCTCTATCTCTTCGTTACGTGATCATGGCGAAATAACTTTCCCAGGTTACCTTTTTATCGAACCATGAATTTGGGTTTCTGTGTATCGCCAATCAGCCCGCACTCTGGTAGGTACTTATACTTTCAAAGATCCCCCTGGGGATAGAGGAATCTTTGATCAATAACACAAGCAAGATCTGCTTCGATGGTGTTTCGAATTGCGGTGACTAACTAACATCAATGAAATGCTGATGATACACGACCATCCTGTCTCCTTCTTTGAGGAAAAGAAGGGAGAAGAGACTTTAAGAGAGCCGGAAATCCATTCAGCCACCGTGCTTTGAAAGAACCGCCGCACAAGTTCTAGGACGCGTCACGTTTCATACTGCAGTAGGATGAATGAACAACTCACGCTGCAATCCAACATACGACGGCACGAAGAACTTTCGCAAAAACATCATGCATTGTGGTTAGAAATGACTTCAACCATGCCTCTCTAAGACCTATTGGAAATGAGTAGTGTTCTGTTTGACCGTTTCACAAGCGTAAATGTTTGTCTCTGTGGAACAAAGATATGCTGTTGATACCACAGTCATCCGTACCCGTCGTAACTGCAATTTAATGAAAAGGAAAACCATTCCTATTCTATGTGCTTAGGAACAGTAAAATGCTACTTCTGTTTATTTTTAAGAAGCTGACAGACTATGCTTTATCAAAAGAACCACCGTTTTTAAATCGTAAACCAAGATTTTTTAACAGGTCACAACATCGCTATGCATCCAATTTTAATGGGAACTTGGAAACTCTTAATGTGTCCAAAATTTGTGAATTGGAGTGTATCATTTTGTCTCAAGAAGGACAGACTTAAATAGGCAAACAAATTGTTAAAGGCGAACAGTTCGTTCTGAAAACATGAGCGAAAACTGTGGGTGGCCATATCTCACGTCAGTGAGCAAACTGAAACAATAAAAAACAAACAAAACGAATGGTGCCACAGACAATTTTCCAGACCACCGAGTAGTAGACAATCCACAACGCGCGGTTTCTTGTCGACAGACTGACGCTTAAACTAGAAATCAAGGATAAGATCTTTAAATCTAAAGGGATGTCAAATCCACTATTACACGTGCCAGACATTCGTGCATAAAATGTTTTACCTCGTTCTCTACATTTCACCTGGGGCTGTATTTACCCCGAACATAGTTGGCGAGAGGTTAGCATGACTGTCTGTCAATAGAATGGTCAATAATTCATTCAGGGTCTTCAGTACCCATCTAATGGAATATATTTTACAACGGTCGTCTATGACTCATCACAATAGGAACAAATGGCTCTATTCGAGAGGGAAGTAGCAACCCGACGATGGTTATGACGAGATGTAAACGTTGAGTTTGCTCTGTTTCTTGTGGGATGGGAGAGCAGACAGTAGACAGCATCTGTTATTTGTGCCCAGCGCCAACACGAAGCCATCAAACACTCACATATGCGGGAAAGTTATGGTGTCTAGAACAGTTTTTAATTATCCCCAGTGGCTGTAAGTTGCCTCCATATATCTGAGCCAGGCAAGAAATAAGCCATACACACCAGAGTCCACAGGGTGACAGTGTCTACCTCACTCCGTACTGAAACATGATGTGGAACATACGGTTTTATCGCCGTAAGCAAATAACCGATCATCAGCCAGAGAGACAAAGAGCAGTCGAAACAAAACCTCGCCTGAATATCCACTGGCAGAAAATGGGGTGTGACTATGAGACAGCTGAATTTATTTGTTGTCGGGTTGAAGGTAATACCAATTCACCTAACAAAACCATGGCATTTTTCTTAAGACTCATAGGCTTGGCTAAACCTCTTCGACAGCCCACTTCCGGTTCCGCCCTTCCTGTTGTCCATCTCTCAGGCGTAGTCGTCGAGTTTTGCATCAGGCATATCTTCTAGTCAAACAGCTTATGGTTGTCCAACTGCCATCAACCAACTATGAACTGCACACGTTTCTCAAACCCTAAGAACTGACAGTAATCTTATCCTGAAGAGAAAAACAGCTGAAACAAACTAATATGGTTGTAACTCCGAATGAGTTCTGGCGTGCAACGACACTCACGAGGAATTGTTTACATGATCTAATCTGTTAACACAGCCCTCCCCCCACACACACAAAAAACGCACGAGTTTCTCATAAATGCATTCAAACGACAGCAAGAAATTTCCACGCATCATTTCACACTGAAGAACGAAAACTCGTGTAACGAAATGTCAGTTCTAGTTGACAGGTGAATTCATGCGGCGAATAACATATCGGGGGATCGTTCTGAATGAAAGTCTCGAACAAGAGTGAACGAAACCAAACAACCGGTTTACCCAGGCGAACTCTGAAAGTCTTGTTACATTATTTCTAACAATACAACGTCATAGTAAGGGGCGAGGACACATTCACGCTAAGCGAAACCACAGTCATATGCCATACGCAATGAATCACAGTGTTTCAACGGGGGGGCCACGGTTGACCGGTTTTCATCAGAATTCTTCGAAGTCGATTCGAACGAAATAGTGTCAGTCGAACAAGCAAACGAGTGGGTGAAACTCGGTAAACAGTAAAGAGCGTAAAACGGCCGAGGACAGAATGGAGCTAGATAGAAAGCTATCTCGTACACAGAAAACCAGTTAGTTCTTGAAGAAACTGAGTAGACGTGAAACAGCTTCCTCTTCGAAGTGTTGTACCCTGGTACACGCGTAGAGTGTGACAAAATTCTCCTATGAACAACCTATTCACATCAATGATGGTAATAGCATCCAACGAACTTTGGCAGCCTAGCTAAATTCACAGTGGTACACATGTGGTCAATCGGTTATGTGGCTGTTTAAACCTTATTAAAGTCAAAAGAAGTGAGTATCTTGTATATATCTAAACAAATTCAGAACTGTGACCTTCTCGATAGGAGCTTTACCACTTACTATCAGCAACGCACGGTTGATCAGTAACTTGATTAGTTACCGTGTGAATATGAACGAACTTCAGTAGTTCGCCAAAAATGCTGATGCACGTAAACTTTATATCAACGAAAGAAATTACTTCCAAGTGACTCACTTTTCTACCTGCTCTTCGGTTGTGTAAATTCATCAGAGTTCGGGCTTTTGTGTGCATAATTCTCAACGTTTCTTCTTGCAGTTCTTGAGGGCTCAATTTCGCAGGCAGATCTATGAGCTCCTTTGTTGAGTTTGGCCGTTGTGATGGGGTGCTGTTACCGAGGGAACGGACATAACGGAGGCGATGTTCGGTCGATCTTAGGTGACCTCGGTTATCAAACATCCGCTGACGTCCAAAGCGAGGACCATGTAGTTGCTCCTCCCTAAGTATGGCTGCTTCACGGTGCTCACGATCATTTGCGTCGAGGAACATTCGCGTCAATCTCATCCCAAATTTGATTGGATCGCTGCAACCGCCCCAGGTAAACACCCCTTCAGAATCTCTATCCTGGCCCTCACGTCTCCGTGGGTCACAATCACAAGTCCCCATTTGGCCACGACTACAAGCCCGAGTAACTGCCTGCACAATACCAGCAGACCATGAAGCTGATAGAAACGCGGTTTCCCGGGAACCTGACGACAATTTAACAAGGAAGTATCGAGATGTAAGAGGTGAGTCGTAGGTGGATTGGTGGACAAAAGGCATCTTGCAAACCAACCTGGTGACATGCTTATCTATTCATCCGTACACCCAATTACCCGTCCATGCATCCAACCAATCACCCACCCACTAATTCAATGACTCCCATTTCCACGGGCCTTGACAAACTCATTCTAGGTATATCCGTAATGCACTACTCATAAGATTGCTGAAATTTCGTCGACGGCCCACGACCGACTTCGCCCTTTTTGCGGCTCATCAGGTAGGTGCAGTCCCCGAGTTTCCGTCAACTTTGTGCTCTACTTGAAGCCAAATTGCACGAAATTAGCGAAACACACTCATTTTCTGCCTGAAAATATCACAAACGAGAGATTCAGCTGGGTTTCAGGTGAGCTTCTCGCAAAACCAAATCACTCTAGGTATGTTGCTTCGACTCAGTACCGGTCCCTTTAACAGGTACTTGGGCATGCTCTTATTATCTGGAAGTTGTCCCCACATGTTTGTGTCGTGCCCTGGTTGCTTTCATTCCGAAGGCCCCGAACGCAAACTCAACATGTCATCCACTCTTGTCTCAAGATTTAGTATTACACCTGCTGACTAACGGAAACGTGGGTTGCCAGTGTCCTCAGTCTAGTTTTTATTTCTATATCGTACTGCTTGGTTGCAACTTATATCGCTGTAGCACATTTCGCAACGTCACCTACTAACGACTGCATCAAACTCCTTTTGGTGTTTGCTGACATATCAGAAGCCTCTGATCTGAACAGATCCACCGAGGCTTTTTGAACACGGCAAAACCTAACTTGACACATCACATGGTGCTATGGAGACCCTGTAGCATGTTCCCTTTATCGCTGCTGCACAACAGTCAGGCGGAGAGATGCCGGTGAGAGATCCTGGGTCCCAACAATCGTTCATCATGACAGTGAATAAGGGTGTTTAGTTAGCGATGCTGCAACTGGACAACCAGGTCCCTGACATGTGCGCCAAAAATCAGGCTCAAATTAGTGAAAAGCTTAAAGCTACTGAGATCATGTTGCCACGGTGATGAAAATCCGAAGAACAAAAGCCACTATGGCCTGTGAGGATAGAGAATTTTGGGTGACCGCGTTTTTAATCAAACCCAAGATTGGTATTACTCCTCTGGGTTGAACAGATACCCCTTCACTTTCTGTAGGTAAGGAATCTGTCACAATCGAAAGAAGTTTCTTAAAGTCCTCGATAGTCACACGAATTGTTGGTTGATGCTGCATCAAGTGATGAAGATGACCACGGACCATACATTACGAGGCTGACATATTCGCGAGTTCCCAGCCAACCCCCTCCAACACCCTCAAAAGGCTGGATAACAATATTAGACGATTTATTGGTGGTTGGCCATATGTGCCGAACACTTTACTTAGATACATAAAATCCAGCAAATTATTTGGAGTTCCCGGCATCCTACGTCTGACGACAACAGTCACGTTGCAGCTGCCGTCTACGAAGTTCCCAATACGACGCAACGTGATTGAAGATCTCACATTTTGAACGATTGTTTGGAATGGCACTTTCGATCCGGGTAAAAACACGTGTGTGAATACTAAACGTGGCACGGTGAATTCTTAGGGCGATGAACTGTTGGATGTTTCACCTGGGCTCCTATGCATTACTGACTTGGGTTTCTAGAATGAGCTTCTCCCCAGGGACGTATCCTTGGTGTCCATCGCCAGTGCAGCCCTTTGAGGACAAGGGTTAGAAAAGCTCGAAGGAGTCACAGTGGTTAGAGACTGTAGCCAACTAGAGAGTTCATTGCATTTCATACAATCCTATTGTAGCAGTCACGAGGTTCACTGGCCATATTCATGTTTTAACAGAATAGGGAAAAATACCTTCAAACTAAGGGAGACTCTGTTTTAGAGGAGATAGGGCACCCACATCGAAGTCCTTTATCAGGCGTCGAGCAACGGCGATAGACTTCATCATGGTGGCGAATGAGGCGAATGATTGTTCGGAAGTATGGTCACGATGGTAGCCTGTCTACTATCATCTAAGCGCTACTCGTCATGGATCGTGATACTGACGTTTGGCTTCACAAACCACTGATTATTGCACTTGTTCGACCCACCGGAGTTGGTTTTTGGACTGGGGTCGCCTACTCAGTACACCCAGCTCTACATGACGCTTCCACTGAGGTGTGTAACACTGAGTGTTCTTCTTTCCCATGGGACGAATAACGTATGCCAGGTGTGCAGCCCTTGAACAGGAAAGCGCTTATTTCATGGTGAAGACTCCTGACTGTCGCTTGTTCTTTCTTCAGTTAGCAGTGTCTATTCTTGTGCTTTCACGTTAGCCTCTAAAGTACATCGATGAGAGAACCTAGCTCAACCAGTAAGGATAATACACCCATTCGCATACCAATTCATTTTTCACGGAAGACTCACCTGGATCCCAGCTGGATTCCCACTTTGTGATGTTCATCCTCAAATCACTGTGTTGCACCAGGCCATCGCGTGCTTTAGTTGGTAGGAAATATCTCAGTAGGCTTTAGAGAGGTAACAAATTACTCATGAGGTTACTGAAAACCCTCCGACAGCTGCGCCGATTTTGGGGCCCATCAGCTAGACACAGCCTCCAAGTTTCCGTCTAACTTATCTACTACCTAAACCCAAATTGCACGAAATCCGACAAATTCACACATTTGCATACCGAATCGGGTCCGAGCGGAACGAAAATATGACAAAAACTCGAGGATGCGCCCATCTGAGTAGATTTCGATAAGGACGAAACCGGTCGTGGGCCGTTCCAGAGTAGTACAGAAGCGATTTCTTGGGGTAGGTTCACTTTTTTACGTTCTCTTATACATTCTCCCGCATTTACTATCTGTTTTTCCTGAAGTACACTCTCCAAAGGTAAACTATCAAAGAAGTAGCAATAAAAACATAAGTGACAGAAGTCGCAATGATCCAACAATCGCCATTTCCCATCACGAAATCAGCTGGTTTTGCAGCCGTTACCAGGGAAGATTCAATTACATGGTTCCTTAAACATGGATTAACAATTTCTCAAAAACACAAAAAAGTTGGGAAACGGTTTATGTGGCAATAAAGATAACCTTATGACTTTAAAAACACCGAATATTATCTTAAATTGTTGATATCCCAGTGCATTTTTAAGCCAATTAATTCTGCTTCCATTCCCGTTGGTCACTTGGCTAGCTAGGGTTCACTTCGGAAATATTTCCGTTAAGTTATAAGGCCAGAAACAATTTTTCTGAAAGAAAAACTGGTTTCACTTCTATCACTGTACAATCTCTCTCTTCGTGATCTTTTCATTTTGGTAAACTCACTGGTATTTTTCCCCTCGTTTTCGATTCTTCGGAATGGGAAACTTTCATTTCACACAGTTAGCCTTGCCATTAAGCCCGTGATGTACCAGGATCTGAACGTCCTTGTACATATTTTTATCATTCCGGAATCAGATAGACAATTAGCTATATGTGGGTACCCGGAGAGACGTGCCTAAACCTTTTTAGGACGCCGTGGAAACGAGATTTTCCTATCTTTGTGGAGTCGGTTCGCCGCCACCAGAATCAAAACGCCAAAAGAATAAAATCTAGGCTACTCACAGTAACACAGTAGCTGAACTTGTGGATCAATCTAGTGGTTGGGTCCAGTGTTGAACCACACATCACAGTTTTGCGTCGTACTAACATTTTGAAAGGCTACTTTTGGGTGGTAATGACCAAACGTCACGCCTTATGCCAACTGTTTGTTGCTAACTCTTCCACTCCGCGTCACTAAACGCCTTTGGTAGAATTTAGTTAAGCGACGATTGCACGAAATAGAAATACTGCTGCCAGTTGAAATATATGCTTAGAAAAAAGTTATCCCAAACCTTTGTTTCGCGGGATTGCAGGGTTTCCTGCGTGCATGCCCTACGGAGTCATTGCCACTACTAGTGCTTTGACTGCACCGGCAATTTGGGTGCACGGAAAAGTGAATAAAATGCTGCTGAAGTTTAGAAGCGTAAAAGAATAATGAAAGTAGCCAGAATCGCAGTGGAACATCGAAGCGAATGAAAAGTCAATGTGAGGTTTCATTGGTCTGCTAGATAACCTGTGAAAAACCCCTATAAGCGGTTGTTCATGATCTCCTGCGGTTGGCATTCTAAGGCAGTGGATTGGCAGGTAAAGGTGTATAAATGTTTCGTTGCACTAAAGAGCATTGGTTCACTTCATTCTGTTTTTGACATGCTAAAGTACGTTGAAGCTTACGGTGACGATAGGATAAGGATGGCTTTAATGGTGTGAGCTGTTTTGTGACCTTGAACGCTCGCCTACCTAAACCGATGGCTACTATCAATGATTCAGTGCAGTACCCTAGTATTCTTGAGGCTAGAAGATGAGGAAGCCAATAAACTTTGGTATCTTCTCGTGTAAACCTGAACCATCCAATATGGCGGAGTTATCCGAGCGGAAATGGTCATCTATAAGTTGAGTAACTGTATTACTTCATAAAGGAATCTACTCACAAAGTTGCTAAAAACTCTTCGACGGCCCACGACCGGTTTCGCCCTTCTTGGGACTCATCGGTAGGCGCAGTCCCCGAGTTTCCGTCAACCTTATGTTCTACTTGAANGTTTCCGAGACAGACACTCATTTGCAAATCACTTCGGTTTTCAGAAGTGACTTCTTTCTGAAAATATACTGCGATATCCCGAATATCGTGCCAACTGAATCATGAGGCGGCCTGTGTGTAGCACATTCAGTTGTAGAATATCATAACCGAGAGGTCCAATAGAGTCTCTCGTGAAGACCAAATTGATTTGCAAATGAGTGTATTTCTCGAAAACTGTATTACTTAATAAATAAATTGTTACTTGACCGATTCGTAACTTGCCTTTCGAAATGGTAAGTGGGATCCGTAGTAGAAGTTGTCTGACGTTCAAAGGGCTGCTGTTATTTATTTCAAAATGTGTACCATTCGTGCATTTGGACTAAATTAGTTACCAAAAGTAAATGGATGTCACAAACCATATACCAGCAATCTGCTCGTCCTAACGACGGGTGCGACCACTCTCAAACAAATTACATTTTATAACGTTACTAATGAGTAGTCAAAAATACAGCGTTAAATCATAGACCATCGCTGACCGGAATAAGATCACCATCATCAAAGACAGCAACATCAGTGTTGGCACTGATGCTTCACTGGCGTATCCCGGAATAAGAACATGGGCTGGAATCATTAGACGGAACGCGTGCTCACGGTGTGGGTGGAAAATACACGGAAAATTAATCCAGATTTTTATGTACACCTACCATCCCACCATTTTAAACCGAGATTTGACCGTGTACTAGAAGCCCATCTACCCTGAGGTGACTAGAAACGCTACATTCGCTACATCCTTATTGGGGGTCGTCAGCAGTTGGACTTAGTAGTAGCTCAGAGGAAGAAGTTCGTCTAATGAGCTAAACTTCCACCTGAGAAGTCAGTCAGTACCTGCTAACGCGATGTCCTTTCTATGACTGAAGAATGAATAGCACTCTATCCATTGTATGGACGAGTTAGTCAAACTACTGAGCAGCCACTCAGTAGCTTCAGTGATCTACCAAATAGCGGGCGAGTAGTGGGTTCCGGAATCCCTAGGTTTCGGTGAGGTGCAAAAAGATTCTGATTCCCAGTAAAAATGAAACAGCTTTACAGTTCTTAAAGGACGGGATTCGATATGGGCTGAGTTTACCGTGGAGGGGGGACTGAAGAGTTCGCACATAATGCCTGTGTTTTGGTAATCCCGAACAGGAAGACGCCTCAAGGCAATATAAATATCTTCCTGATATCAGACTTTAGGAAACACTGCATGCACTTGTTATATCCTGAATCAAGTTAGGCGGTGGAATTTTTTGCACGTAAATGGATTATATGTTAGGAGATTGGGTTCCGCCAATCACAAGTAATACCCCGAGGCGTTCGTTCATGCTGATGCAACACAGTTGATGATTTATAACTTAAGCGGGAAATTACTGCACATCCAAACTTGGACTCTTCTGAGGGTTGTAAGAAACTGATGACAAAAGTTGCATTGGAGAAAAATTGCTTTAGCTACCTTGTAAGACGCTGTCTGTCGCACATAGGAGAGGAACATACCTCGCTGGAGTACACCCTCCAATCCGTTGACTTTGGGCACCGGATTCGTCTCAGACTGCATCTGATACAGGAGATTGACCGCTGAGCAGTTCCACTGTTCATGCTGGAACTGGTGGACGCATTCATGTAGACCAAGCTGAGTTCCTTCAATCATGGCCCAAACCAGGCCAGAGTGCTGAAGGCACATTTTTCGCTGTTGTGTTGTCAGACCTGTCAGAGCGTGGCATATGGCGATTTCTTGAGCGAGCAGATCAGTTCGGTCCATCAGGGGGACAGGTGCACTGTTCGAACTCATTTGTCCGGCCTCCTGATGGATGGTTGGGGGAATTGTATTATCGGAGGATCTGTGCGTTTGTATATTGTAGGAACCATAGCTGTATTTTGAACGTCCAAGAGGAGTGGAACTGTCGGATGTGGCTCGTACAGACTTTTTGGCTGCATAGAAAGGCGTTTGTTGTTGATATCGGGATATCGAAAATTCAGCATTTGGTGAGTGATGGTCAACGAAGTTATTGGTTAGCTTCAGTGGACTTCTACCACTATTCTTTGGTTCACTCGGTTGTGTCAAGGATAACAGATCAAAGAACCTGGAATATCGAGAAGGGCGGAGATATTTCCATTTAGACATTCTGTTAAAATCGGAGATTGTGGTACTTATTAGTGCTCCACAAGTGATTTCACAGAAACCTTCATTTAAAACTAGCTTACCTTGGTGACCCATCCACTTTACAACGTTGTTGCGTTGCGCTGTGGTCATCCAGGTTTCTCCTCCCCTCATCCTTAAATTCTTATTTGGCACAACACTAATTAATGGTCGAAAATCATGGTGAATGATTTTTTCACACACTAAATCAGAGTACTTATAAACAATGGCACTTTTGCAGGGTTGGGGAGAAAACAATCTTAAAGTGCACAGCACGATTTTCAAATGCGAAAATTCCTTCCTGTGATGGTGATAGAATAAATTTGGAAAATTTCATCATGGATTTTCTTGGATGAGAAATTCAAGCTATATACTATCATAGGAAGCACCGGGAATGTGAAAAACTTAAGCTGGTCATGAGTCTGTAATTCAATGCTTGTAATAAGGGAAGCATTGCTAGGAAGTTATTTTCTTTACTCTACGTTTCTTCAAGTAGAAACGTAAAGCGATATCTTCAAGTACTAAGTAGGCAATTTTTAAACAACGGGTTAAAGCGTCATTCATTTGAGAGAGATACTACTGATCCGCAAACAGATGATGTAAGAATTCACTGACTGACCACTGAGGTACCCAGCCGATTCTTGCAATTAAATACCCCAAACACCACAGCTGTGTAAATTTGGAGACCCTTATTCCTCATAGGGGCTAGGTGCAAACGGAATGGGTGTTTCTGGGAAGACAGGTCGAGGTACAGTGCAGAAGTGGATTAGAACCACCCACCTTTCACTCACCGGACATGTGATTTACTAACTGAGATAACGCGAGCGCCTTCCTTCCTTCTTGCCCATGCATCTGAACATCAAAAATGACTCCGCACACCTCCGCAAATGAACTTTAAAGTGATATCTATCGACGGCATCAGTAAAGCCCAGTTGTGACTTCCAGATATGGTCAGCTGTGGATGCATTCCAGGTGCTCAAGCGGCCTTGGTCTTAATTCTTGGAAGGTAGGAATTCGCGGGCGGAACATAACACTCGTAGAGTTGTTAAAAATTCTACAGCAGCCCACGAACAGCTTCGCTCTTCTTGAGGCTGATCAGGTAGGCGCAATCCCCGAGTTTTCGTCAACTTTACATGCTGCTTGAACCCAAATTCGCCAACTGCACTTTTTTAAAAAGCAGTTTGGTTCTGATTAGAGGTCCAACTAAATCAAACCCTATTTCTCATGTACAGTGATTATCTTCAATTGAACGACACAAGTTTCACGAAAACCCGGCGACTGTGCCTACCTGACGAGCAGCAAGAAGGCTAAAACCGGTCATGTGCCGTCTGCAGTCTTATGACTAGTGTGCTGCGCCCAGGTTTAGGCAGTTAACTTTTTATTCAGCCACACACTTATAGCAACGGTTTTTAATGATTATCGACACCAATTTTTCAAGCCTATAGATGACTTCTTCTGTCAACAATTCCTCCCTGGGCTGGCAACCTCAAACGACCAACCGGAAGAATTGTACCCTCATGACAGTGGATGAATGCGGATGAATATAAGAAGGTCAGAAGAAATCATTTCGCCACGACGGATTTTGTATACAGCTAATTTCGTACTCAGCTGACTGGTAGTTGTGCTACGCAATATTTATAATTTCATATCATTCTGTAATACGAAAGACTACAATTAGTCAGCCCACTGAACGCGAGACGAAGAATG